>NC_059136.1:51237389-51505053 GCF_020740605.2 Lemur catta
CTCCAATAAATTAGGGCAAGAACAATACTTATAATAATTGTGGTAATATTTTGGTAATAAAAATGATATTTTAAGAATGTATATCTTTGATTATTTGGGTGATGTCAAAGGCCTAGAACAATGTTTGCCAAACAGTAGGCACACTCAAATATAAAAAGCACCACAAAATGTAAAGTTTACCAACTCTTAAGAATTCAGAAAATAAGCAAAAGTAAAGCTCTGAAAGTAACTCAAATCCTAAAGGCAGAACATTAGACTTGGGAGCCTTGTCCCAACTACTTCCAAAAATATTTATAAACAAGGGATAAATTAACATATAACCAAGAAACTGATTTCTTTGGGGCATATAATATCTGATCCAGCACCATTTGAAACATAATTTATTCTCTTCATTTTTCATGACACTACTTCCACCAGCAATGTGATAGAGCAAAAAGAATCTAGGTTTTGAAATCAAAAAGACAAGAAGTTGAAAACCAACTCTTGTTACTTAATCAGCATTTTTAACCTCTCCAAAGGTCAGTAATACCATCTATCTCCAAGTATCAAGGCAAAGCAATTAACATGTTACCTATCTTCCCTTTTTTTTTTAAACCTTCAGTTCTATGCTTAACATTTATGTGTTAAGCCTTGCCACAAAGCTCTAAGACATCTTTGAATGACTGGCACAGACTCACTTGTTTTATATTTATATCTTGTCCCAATCCTTAAAGGACTTGCAACAGCTGAGATGAGATACTACAGGTGCAGTGAAAACCTGTAGAACATTTTGAATTCAAATGTCACAAATCAGACAAAAAGTCAAAGTATAACTATGAATAGCAATTAACACATCTTTAGTATTAATAAGAAGTGTGATATGAACACTGTAATGGGCATTGTCATGTACAATATAAGTTTCATGAAGAGTGTACTGAAAACAACTAACTTTGTTAAACTCATTTTTTTCAGTTATTTGACAACAGAACATTCCTCTACTGTTGAACACGTACTAAATTTTCTTGGTCAGCAGCATTCTGCAGAAGACAGTTTGTAAAGCACTGCCCTAGAGTGTTTTCAAAGACAATGAGTCTTTGAAAATGACTTTTAAAAGATAATACTTTTGTAAATGATAGGGAAATAAAGGTGTAATCAACTTAAATGTATCAAAAAAAGTAGAATTAGGAGATCCAAAATTTCTGATTTCCATCCTAGATTCTTCTACAAGACTTCCTGAAAGGAAGCTGAAATATTACAAATTAAATAATGTATTACTGTTATTTTGAATGATGTGAATTTGTGGTGGGAGTAATGTCATAATTTTGTAAGAATTATGTAAAACAGAAATTTAGCATTAACTTTGGAATAGCCAATTTTAAAAACTAAGAGTTTTTCCACCTAACTAAAACTTCACTGAGGTATAATAAAAGATTTTAAATACAAGGCTTTCTTAATCAATTTGGGAAGCATGCCCCACTCTATTATATGTAAACATCATGTAAAACCTAAGATATAGCATTTTAGGTCCTAATATTCTAAAGTTTAAAACAAACTTTTAAGTGGTAACCATTCAGTTATGAAAAGCCAATCCTCCTTTAAGCTGCTATATGTGGCAGCTTTAAAAAAAAAGTTACTCAGCAATCACTACTATATGAGCATAGGTATATTATTAAGTCATACACTTTTTACTAAATAACAGCCCGGTCCAGGTTATTTCTTTTAAAGAAAAATAATACCTCATTGGAGCATAAATACCAATCTTTATTGTGATCATTTTAAATTAGTATTAAACAGGGACTTAATTTTCAACCAAAATAAAGTAACAGAGACCAAATTTACTTCTCCTGCTTTAAGGTACAGGACAGCAGGCAATGAAGGACAATGATCCCTGAGAAGTAGGAAACAAACCAGGTAAGCTCTATTTTTATTGCCCTGGCTCACTGCCTTGAGGAAGTTTCAAGGGTGCTGTGCAGGGAGGGGAAAACCAGATTGAGCCCTGAGAACTCCCTGAGCTCAGGAGAAGGAGCTGAGAGTCCAGGAAGATCAAAGAGGCAGAGTACCACAGAAGAATAAAAATACAGAATAAGGACTCTGGAGGTCTGCAGAGGGTTCCCCCTTGAATACTCAGCTTTGTACTGATTAGTGTATGCAGGTGAGGAAACTACTCAAGGCCAGGGAAAGAACCACCAGAAAAGTTTGGGGGACTCAGTGCCCAGCTGTGCCCCTGCTACCAGCCAGAGTGGAAAATGGCAGGATTCACTGGGCATTGGATAGAGTACCCAGAAGGTTCTCACCACAGTAATGGCAAATAATTAGCCTCAAACACTTTTCTGATCAGGCTGGGAAACTTTTGAGGATGATGGTTTTGTTCACTATCTTGATTGTGGTGGTAATGGTTTCATTGGTATATACAAATGTGAAAACTTATCAAATTATACACCTTAAATTTGTGCTGTTTATTCTGTCAATTATATGTCGAAACAGTTTAAAAAAAAACAGCATAGACTAAATGTTAAGTCAAGTCTTGAATATTTATCCACTTTAATTTTGCATTTCTTTCTTGTACTTGTTTTCCTGTAAAATATACCAAAGTTCCAAATTTTTCTAAATATCTTGTTTGGATCAATCTTAGCAAAAGTCAACTTAAGTCTTAAAAAATGAAAACTGTTCTACATTTTATAAGTGATTTTAACATTTGGAGTTAAAATTTCTATTATAAAATGTGAAACTTCAAAAAGTACTCGTTATGATACGGGATAAATTATAAAAGAAAAGCCATTTAAAATCTAAAAGTTTTGTCATCTGCTTCAAAGTATATCTAAATTTTTAAACAAACACAATATATAACATATCACGTAAAATATACAACCAATTATAATAAGAAAGATACTGGTGCAAAAAATTAAGATAAAAACAGAAACACACATCTCAGTTTTTGCACATTCATAAAAAACAGTACTAGACACTGAAGGAAGCGGATGATCAGTAACCACCTACAGAATAAATGAATATGTCACAAATTTTACAGCTGGAAAGAACGTAAGGGGTAGGCAGTGATAATTAAATCTCTTCGTTTTACACAGACAAAAACCAAAGCCTACAGCTCCTGAATCTATATACTTATTTTTTCTGCCATAGTCTCTTACTCTCTGTACACTTAGTATTCAGCTGTCCAATTCCTTACTCATACGTCTAACTGTGAATAAAAGGTCAAGTAGCATGTCCCCCAAAAGCCACACAAAACCCTGGGTTCGAATGATTACCAGGCAACCCAAATAAGGTTCAAAAAAGGATTCTCTTGCCTTTTGGATCTTAACCAGAGCACACAAAAAAGGCTTGTAAAAAAGATAAATTTCCTTCTATCATAGCTTCCCTAGTATAATATTCTATAAAGCAAAAATTATGCTTCGGAGATTTTAAAATATAAAAACAAGTTATTATTAGACTTCACATACTCTTTGACAGTGGCAAGTACAATGTGGTTAAATAACTAAATTTACATAATGAAATTTCTGTAGAGGGGACACTTGGTTGCCCATGTATATTAATTAGCTAGTCCCAATTACATTCATTACCATTGCTTCTTTGTTTCTTCATGGATTTATAGTCTTTAGCTCTGGCATCAAACTGCCTATCCAGAGTTTCTTACTAACTGTATAATCTTGGGCAAGTCACTTAACTTCTCTGTAATCTTGTTTGCCCATAAAATAAAGACAATATCTGACAGGACTGTAGTGATACTTAATAAGATACATACATAAAGTACTTAGCTCAGTGATGGGCCATAGTAAATATTCAATAAACATTACCTGTCATCATCATCACTTCCTCAATTCTATCACTCCTTTCACCCGGTCCTCATATTTATCACAGTCTCTGCTTTGTATTATTAACAGAAAGCTGCAGCTTTATTCTAAGTCAGTTGTAAAGCAGGAAAAAATCTAGATGATCATATAAGCAGTTCTTTGAACATGCTTTACTCAGATGAAAAGTTTTTTTAAAAAAATTCACAAAATCAAAGCACGTTAAATAATTTTATCATCCCTTAATCAATGCTAACTATTGCATTTTTCCCTCTCAAAAGTTTAAAAGATTTTTAGCCTATACCACTTCAAATAATTTCTCAGCTGCCCTAATTGATGTTCTGAATAAGCAATCTGGAGGCATTAAGAAATGCAATAGTTTTGAAAAACCCATGTATGATAGCGAGAACCACTCTACTAAAAGAATAGCATACACCACGAACAATTTACTCCATTATTCAAAAGTAAATCAACTCGTCAACAACACAGATCCTATTCTGTTTTCTTCAATGAACATCAAATAAGACTAAATCCCTAGTCTCAGAGAATTCACATTTTCTAGGTGAAGTATATATAACTACAATATAAATAAACCCAAGAAGGAACACTTGGGTACAGTATCTTTTAAATTTCAGGGGAAGCATAAAGGTTATTGTAATTTTTACTGAAACAATCAAAGGGGAGGTAGCTACAGAGGAGATGGACCCAAGGGAAGACGAGAATTTGCCCAGTTATGCTTCTATAGGATTTTCCCAACCAAAGCTATATACACTAATGCCAAACAATAAACAGGAATTTATATAATTCATTTTAAACTTTTAAGGACCATGAATAAATCTTCATCAAATCGGCTACATGCTTTCTGTAATGTTACATACAATGGGCTAGCTAGCAATTTTTCCTGAAAGACAAGTAGTATCTTAAAAAAAAAAAATAGACTACTTGGGGAAGAGCTACTACATAGAAAAGGATTAAAGGATTAGGGCCTACCAGCAAAATATAATCTAGAATCCCCCCATAACCACTCCAGATTTAGGGACCCAGAAAGAAATGGATAGTTGGTCAGCAAAGGGAAAGCAGAGTTTCAGGTTCTCCTGCCTCCAAGGCTATGCCCACAACCTGAAAATGTGAGCTTTTAAGAACATCTTTACTTTTGGCACACAGGTAATTATATCTAATTCCAAAATAAGACTTCAAATATTTGATATATCATACTAGGCAGAGTTTACAATTCAGGGAAAAACCTGACCTTTCTGAAATATGAAATCAATTAAAATATAATAATGATTGGACTTTTTTTCTGAAAGACATTCATTCAACAAATATTCACTGAAAGCCTATCAAATGCTGGGCACTGTTCTATGCAAAGGACAAAATTGGGGTCAGAATAAAAGGTCACAGTGCGCCTAGTCCAATACTTGTCTTTGATAGCCTAGAGACTACAATTATTATACTTGAGAGCTATTCTTCTTGAACAACATATTTGCATCTAAGTTTTAATTGTTTATTTCTATTAAAAATATACTTTTATTCATCTCCCTATCCTCTACAATTCCACTTGTCTTAGTTTTAGATCCCCATAATCTCTGGCCTAAGAAGAACTTCCAAATTACTTCTCTCTTCTCACCTTCTTCAGACCATATCCCATATCCCTGACAAGTTATCTCTAAAAATATCTGATGGTATTTACCAAATCAAAATTTAACTTTACTCTCCATTCTCAAAGAATAAAAATTAAAATTCTGAAGTATAACTGGTCACAAATGTAGATCCTCTTGTTGCACCTCTAGCTACACTGTACAATGAACCAACTTAGTGGTATAAAGTATCATTTTCCTCAGAGGTCAATCAGTGGAGGGAGAAGGTTAACTAGGCAGAGCACCAGAATTTCATCCTTTCCTCAACCAGAACAGAAATGAAATTTCATTTGAAAAAGACAGGAGACAGTTCAGAAAGAAAAATAAAAATAACTATTTAAGAATATTAAAAGATGTCCAACATTACTAATATGCAAATTTTAACAAGGTAAGATTTTTAGCCAATTATAGTTGCAAAGATTAAAACAAAAAAGATCATAATAAACCATGTGGGAAGATCAGGCAAAGTGGCACTCTCATACACCACAGAAATGGGTATAGATGACTAAAAAGCCTTTTTAGGGGGAAATTTAGTAACATCAATCAAAATTCAAAATGCATGGACTTCCTGACCCGGATATTTCACTTCTAAGGATTCATCCCACAGATGACATCCACTGCAACCCTGTTTCTGAGAGGAAGATATCAGAATCAACCTAAGAGTTCACCAAAGGGGACTCAGTTAAAGAAACTTTTTTATCAAGACAATGGACTATATATCCACTCAATGCAATGCTATGTAGCTACTCAACAGAATAATATAAAGGATGTGCTAACATGGCATGACCTTTAAAATATATTGCTAAGTAGAATATGCCACATTTGCAATTCTAAGCATTTTCCCTGTCAAAAGGAATACACACACACAACGCACACCTATTTGTGCATGAAAGAAATATCTGAGAACACAAACAAATTGTTAACAGTATTTGCCTAAGAGAAGGAGGACTTAAGCTCATGGGTAGGAGGACAGACTTATTTTTTGCCATGTATTAATATTACTTCATTCTGTCTGTAGTTTTTAACATGAGTATATATTACTTTTTCAAAAGAATATTTCACAACTTTTAAAAATAGGTGGGGAGAAGGTATCTCATTTCACTACCACCCCGTCAAAAGAAAAATTTGAAAAGTTCCATTCTAATCATCTTATTCTTTCTTTCCTAAGCAGGCCTTGCACTTTAATAATGCTAAGGCTTACTCATGCCATTCAGTTGGGACATGTCTTTCTTCAGCCTACTGTCTTTGTTTCATTTAAGCCACACTCATCCCTCAAGGCCTACAAGGCTCAAAACTCATGCAGCAAGTCATCAAAGAATCAGAATTTAATAAATCTATTTCAAAGTCCACAATCTGTTCATTACATCATGTTGCCTCCCTAAAAGCAAAGTCAAGATGCTAATTCATCCTGTTCCCAGCACCAAGCACACTGCATGCACTCAACAAATGTTTTCTGAAAGAATGAATGCATGTGAGTAGGAAGGGGAGCCCCTTAAAACTTGAATGAACAATCTCATTTCTATACTAGATATCAAGGAACACAGAGGCTTAAGACAAAAGGGTCACATGATCACTTTTAGACAATGAGGAGAATAATAGTATAAAAGTATAAATTATAACTATGGATGAGGATGAAACTAGACTTTTCTACCTTTGAGATAATACATTAAAGTTGTGAAAAAAGAACAGTGATACCTTCTACACAAACTTAACTGTTACATATAAGGAAAGTCTTCCACTACACTTTATTAGATCTAGGGCTTATGTGGTTTTGTTTTCTCCTTCAATGTCCATCCAACACAGTGCTTTCTAAGGATACAGGAACAGAAACAGCATCTTTATTCTTAGTAATAGCAACACTTTGGCAGCTCATGAGAAGTACCTAATGTTTACAGAAGGAAAGGAGAAACTGAGTGGATATTAGAGAATGTTTGATGAAAGAATAATACATTTAGCAAAGCTGAATTTAGTCACCTTGTTCTAAAATGTTAACGTGGCCACTAAAGGATTTAGTTACAATAGGTTGAGTACCCCTTACCCAAAATACTTAGGAACAAAAGTGTTTCAGATTTTGATTTTTTTCATATTTTGGAATATTTGCATATATGTAATGAGAGATACCATGGGGATGGGATCAAACTCTAAACATGAAATTCATTTATTTCCTATGCCCATAGCCTGAAGGTAATTTTATACTATTTTAAATAAGTTTGTGCATGAAACAGAGTTTTGACTGCAACCCATTATATGTGGTCAAGTGTGGAATTTGCCATTTGTGGTGTCATGTTGGAACTCAAAAAGTTTTAGATTTTGGAGCATTTCAGATTTCAAATTTTCAGATTAGGGATGCTCTCAACCTGTACCACCTCACACATTCTATGGCGGGAACCATCTGGATTTCTTTCTTTTTTTTTTTTTTTGGAGACAGGATCTCACTCTGTCACCCTGGGTAGAGTGCAGTGATGTCATAATAGCTCACTGCAATCTCCAACTCCTGGGCTCAAGCGATCCTCCTGCCTCAGCCTCCCAAGTAGCTGGGACTACAGGCACATGCCACTATGCCTGGCTCATTTTTTCCTATTTTTTTGTAGAGATGGGGTCTCGCTGTTGCACAGGTTGGTCTCGAACTCCTGAGCTCAAGCAATCCTTCCACTTCAGCCTCTCAGAGTACTAGGATTACAGGCATGAGCCTGGCCTCTGGATTTCTCTTTTAGCCAGCCTTAAAAGTCATAAAAAAGCTATAAAATATGGAAGGTAATACTACAAAGACAGAACAATATTTAATTACATATTATCTTACATCCTGAAGTGAAATAACTTATAAAAAATATCCCCAACTTAAACTGAGAAGTAAAATATTTGACTCCTAATTTCAAAACAAAAATGACTTAAATTACTAGCTATTGATTTTTAACCTGGTATGAGAAAAATATATAAAACTCAGAAACTCTTTTCAGAAATTTGATTTCATTTTTTTCAATCTATGGTTAAGTGGAAAACTAGTATCTCTGACTGCAATAAAGCCTTATAATTGAAGTAAGTACATGAGAAAATCTTAAGGGAAAAAATGGTGCTTTTTATAAGAAATTGTTTTATTAAGACAGATGGTAAGCTATTAAGACAGTTAAGATGAGAAAATTATTTCAATTAATAAAATGTGGTATATGTATACCATACAGTACTACTCAGCCATAAAAAACAATAGTGAACTAATACCTCTTATATTAATCTGAATGGAACTGGAGACCATTATTCTAAATGAAGTATCACAAGAATGGAAAAACAAACACCACACGTACTCACCATTAAATTGGAATTAATCAATCAACACTTATGTGTATACAGGAAATAACATTCATTGGAAATCAAGCAGGTAGGAGGCGGAAAGAGGGGACAGGTAAATTCACACCTATCAAGTACAATGCATACTATCTGGGTGATGGCACACTTATAGCTTTGACTGATATGGTACAAAAGCAGTTCACGTACCCAAAATGTTTGTACCCCCATAATATTCTGAAATAAAATTTAAAAACAAATTCAATGTGCTGAGAACGTGCCTCCAAGTCAATGAATGTTTGCATATCAAAAAAAAAAAGAAAATTATTTCAAAACTTTCCAATTTTAACTTTCTCTTTATTGATAGTATCTAGATAGACTAATGGAAACTATTTCTTATTTTTGTTTTTCATTACAGGGGGTTTGCAGCTGTCAAAACTTTTCCCTGAACCTTCTGCATTCTGAGAATCCTCAAAAAATAATGAAACCTTTCCATACAAATATCTGCCCAAGAAAAGCCCCCAAAACCCTAGGAAGTTTCCAGAAAAAAATGTCCCTGAGGTGGGATAATACTAACAGTAAGAATCTATCATTTAAGCAACATACCAACTACTACAATACATAACTACAAAATATCAAAAGAAATAAGCAGAGATGGGGATTTATGACCAATGCCTGGGATCAGTGTGCTCTAGAAACTACATATTTCAATATTAAATAATTTCCTGAGCTAGTAGAATTTATTTAAAATTAATCAATTTACTGTTGTTCAATTATTAAGCATTTTATATCTTAAAATCCAGGGTTATACCTTATCATTTTTTAAAATCTATATTTAGGCCGGGTGCGGTGGCTCACGCCTGTAATCCTAGCACTCTGGGAGGCCAAGGCGGGCGGATTGTTTGAGCTCAGGAGTTCGAGACCAGTCTGAGCAAGAGCGAGATCCCGTCTCTACTAAAAATAGAAAAGAAATTATACGGACAGCTAAAAACATATATATATAGAAAAAATTAGCCGGGCATGATGGTACATGCCTGTAGTCCCAGCTACTCCGGAGGCTGAGGCAGGAGGATTGCTCGAGCCCAGGAGTCTGAGGTTGCTGTAAGCTAAGCTGACGCCACGGCACTCACTCTAGCCCGGGCAACAGAGTGAGCCTCTGTCTCAAAAAAAAAAAAAAAAAATCTATATTTAAAGAATTATTTGCCAAGTAAGAGAAAACCTTCATGTATGTGTACTGTGTTTCTATAACAATTTTTCCTTTTATAAAAGGAAAAAAAATGATTTCTAGTTAAAAATTTTAAAAATATTTATTTTCTTTTAGCAGGCATCTGTATGCCTAGAAATAATTATATAAAACATTAAAATGCTATATTATCTAAAGTCTCTATATAACGTTTTATTTAGTAAAAGGAAGTCTGAGGAAGCTATTATGCCTATATAATAAACTAAAATTTTCTCAACATTTGAAAAACTACTACTATATAGGTATCTTTAGAACAAATATATTGTCCAATAAACTGTATTTGTTCAAACTCAGAATAAATTAAAGGTGTGTGTATATACACACACACACACACACACACACACAAAGGTGTCTGTATACATGAGCACATATTCTTCTTATTCATGTATCAGGAGAAAAAAAGCAAAAACAAAATAAAATACCTTCATTAATTCCTAAGCAATTATCAAGTTGATTTCTTTCATTTTTCATTAAGACAACTAAAATTAACTACACAAACTAGACAAGTTAGTATTTCATAAATTTTAAAATATTACAACACACTGAGCTCTCCTAGGCTTTCATGTAAGCATACAGTCTACCTTTCCAAATTTTAACTAGCTTCTTTTCTAGTAAGATATTTTCTAAAAGTGAATTTTATTGGATAGTCATAAATCTATTTAAAATAAAATGTGACCCATCATGAACTATTTAAAATAAAAAATAAAACCTGGTTCCTCATGTATCTTTCCATTATTTCCTCTATGAATTATTAATAATTTCATCTTTTAAATTAAACTCTAGATCATATTCCAGACAATCTGCAAACTTACAGTGTTAGTTGGATCTTCTTGTAAAATTCGATCATATAGCTGTATAGCATCATCATATCTATTTTCAAAAAAAAAAAAAGAAAAGAAACATCAGGAATCATTACCTTAAAAATATAATGATAAATAGTCAATACAGAGAAAGATTAAAGACTAAAATGGCAGGGCTTTATATGCATTTATAATTGCTATCTAAATCTTCTCATCTTCATTTAACAGTAAAAGTTTACTATAGTCTTACTTTTTTAAGGAAAACAAGTTATGCATAAAGTACTTAGAGAAAAACTATTTCAAAAATATGCTGATTCAATTTGGCCAAAATATGAAGTAAAAACTAGCCACACAGGTTGAAGAGACAGAACAAGCATCAGAACCAGACTCAGATATGGCAGAAATGTTGGCATTAACAGACTGGGAATTTAAACAACTATTTGTATGTTTATGGCTCTAATGGAAAAAGTGAACAAGAAAAATGGGTAATGTAAACAGAGATGGAAACTCAAAAAAAGAATCAAAAGAAAATGCTAGAAATCAAAAACAATGTAACAGAAATGAAGAATGCCTTTGATGGCTTATCGATAAACTAGACATGACCCAAAAAGAACCACTGAGCTTGAAGAAATATCAACAAAATCTTAAAAACCTGAAATGCAAAGAGAAAAGACAGTAAAATAAGAGAACAACAAAAAAAAATGTAGCATATGTGTAATGGGAATAACAGAAGGAAAAGAAAGAGAGAAAGGGACATAAGAAAGGTTTTAAATAATAAGGGCTGAGAAGTTTCCAAATTTATGATGTAAAACTACAGATCCAGGAAGCTCTAAGAACATCAAGAAGGATAAATACCAAAAAAATCTACACCTACACATATCACATTCAAACTCTAGAAAATCCAAGACAGAAAATCTTGAAAGAAGACAGAAAAAAAAACACCTTATTGATGTAGGCTCGAGGATAAGAATTATATCAGACTTCTCTTCAGAAACTACGCAAGTAAGAAAAGAGCATAATGAACTATTTAAAGTGTTCTAAGAGAAACCACCACCCTGGAATTCTGTACCCTAAGAAATTGTCCATATCAAAAGTGAGCGAGAAATATGAACTCCCTGACAAACAAAAAATTAAAAAAAATTGCTGACAGTAGACCTGCAAGAAATGCTAAAAGCTGCTCTTCGGAGAAAAAGAAAATTATACTAGTCAGAAACTTTGATCTATATAAAGAAAGGAAGAGTAGTAGAAAATGAATAAATGAAGGTAAAATAGAATCTTTTATTTTTCTTATTCTTAATTGATCAGATAACAGTTTGTTCAAAACAGTAATAGCAACAGCATATTCAGGGATTATAGTTTATGGGTAAGTGAAATGAATAAAGGCAATGTTATAAATGACAAAAGGGAGGAATTGAAAAATATTCTTTTGTAAGGTATTTGCACTACCTGTGAAGCAGTATAGTGTTATTTGAAAGTGGAGTTGGATTAGTTATAAATGTATATTGCAAAGTGAAGGACAACCATTAAAAAAATTTAAAAAGAAGTATAAAGTATAACTGATACACTGAGAGAGAAAAAATGAAATCCTATAAAATGCTCAATTAAACCAGGGAAGGAAGAAAAGAGAAACAACAAAAGATAGAAAAAAGAAAGAACACGAGCAAGCAAAAGAAAATTGTTATGAATATAGTAGATATTAAACCAATTATATCAATAATCACTTTAAATGTGAATGGTCTAAATACAACAATTAAAAGACAAAGACTATCAAAGTGGATTAAAAATCATGACCCAATTAAATGTCTACATAAAACTCACTCTCAATATAAAAATACAACAGATTAAAAATAAAGGGATGGAGAAAGATATGCTATAATACTAATCAAAAAACTGTGGTAGCTTTATTAATTTCAGACAAAGCAGACTTCAAAGCAAGGAAAATTACCAGGGATAAATAATTTTATAAAGGGGTCATTTTCAAGAAAACATAACAATCCTTAATACATATAAGATTAACAGGATCAAAATATATGAGGTAAAAACTAATAGAACTGCAAGGAGAAATAGGTGAATTCACTATTAGAGACTTCCACACTCCTTTATCAGTCATTGACAGACATAATAGGCAGATAATCAGTAAAGACATAGTTGGACTGGACAGCACAATCAACCATGTAGAAGTACTGAAAATAAAATTTTAAAAGCAATGGCAAACAGAAAAATGGTCTGAAAGCACTCTCACAAATCAAAAAGAAAAATAATTAACTTAAAATGGTCCTAGCTTCTAGAAAAATATAGCGAATATCATTGAGATGTCGTAGTGGGAAAAGAAGTCTCATACAAAAATCAAAAACCAGAAAAGAAAAATTGATAAACTGAACTTCATCAAAATTAAAAACTTCTATGTTTCCAAAGGTACCATTTAAAAAATAAATACCCAAGGCAGAGAATAAGGGAAAATATTCACAGCACATATATCTGACAAAGCTCTTTTACCCAGAATATATAAAGAACTACAAATCAACATCAAAAAAGGGTAAAACAACCCTATTTTAAAAATGGGCAAGGATAAAAAAGATACTTAAAAAAGAAGTTATTTAAATATTCAATCAACCATGAAAAGGTTTTCAACCTCATTAGTCATCAAGAAATACAAATTAAAGCCATGGGATCCTAGTTCACATGCTAGAATGCTTAGAATCAAAAATGACTAACACCACCAAGATTAACAGGCTTCATGTTTGTCATTTTTAAATTGCATCACACTGTTCACAAGATTTGTTTACCTTTCCATGGCTTCAAATCTCATGCCCGTTAATCGTTTGACTCTGTGACTGCCAGGAAACTGTCTTCTTAACTCTTGAAGACAAAACTGAAAAAATAATTGGTAAAAAGATTTGAAAAGTGGTAATTATATTATATCCACTAAATGGACTATAAAGAATGACCTATAAAGTCTTCAATGTATCTTTTTGAATAATTTCATTAGTGCCATCTAATAACATGAAGTGAAATTAATCAGTAATGAATAATGGGGTAAAAGAAGAAATATGAAATTACAGTGAAGGCAACAATCAGTTCTTAGAAACTGACCATGCTCTTAACCAGGAAAACGCACAGACTGTGAGATCCACTAATAACTCTTCAAATACTACTGTCATATTATTTCTCCTTAAAACTGTCTCCATAATGTGTCAGGCCCCTACTTAAATGCCAAAATCAGCTTCCTGGCTTTTTCTTCCTAATTAGAATATAAGCATTCTACCGTGATTTTTGGTATTCATCTCAAGTCCCTTGTAAATAATATTGCCCTGTTAAAATCATATATTAATCAGTCATTCTTTTAATCCACATATCCTGACTCAGAGTCAGAAAATACAAGCACCAAATCTATGGAGTACCAATTTCTTTGGACAGGTATCCATAATTCACACATCAGCTCGACTAAATAAGCAGTTATTTATTATCTATATTCTCAGTAACATATGAGGGATTATAAGAGTACTGGAAGTGCTAGAAATGTCAAAGATTATGCAAATGATCCATTCAAGCATTCTAAAGCATGAGTAACCAAAAAGATGCCTTTAATTAGTGATGAAACTATTAATTATTAATAAAATAAATTTTAATATATGAAAATATAGCTTCAAAGTCTATGGCTGAAAATTTGCCACACTACGAAAAATATTCAAGTTAGTCAAAAGCAAAGGTATGTTCATTTATTTCTTTGACATCATACAAAATCATATTAGTTGGTCAATCATTACTTGTTCAATCAAGCTAACTGTATAAAAAATCTGAACCGTTAAAAAAAACACTGCTGCAAAAAAAAAGTTATTGTCTAATTTGATCTACTGCTTTATCTATTAATATTATCTAATTTGACTACCTACTTTATCAAATGGCATTTGGCAACTTCAGAAAGAAAAATCAGAATTTCTCTCAAGATATAAAGCCACCTCTGTGGATATTTAAAAGACTATGTCTCATAGGTTCTGAAGGTAACCCAACAAAGGTTTTGTGGAATGTTTTTACCCCTAGTACCTCTACTGGAATTATGTGTATAGCCAACCCAAGGTGATTACCTTGAAAAGAACAATACTAATTCAGATGTGAATATTCTCCTGGCATTTCTATTTTTTGTTTTTGTGTTTTCTTTTGGTTTAAATGAGCAGGCAGCATAGAGTAGCACTTAAGAATTCAGGATAGGAACAACAGAACAGAAGCCTCTGCCTCCTGATTCATTAAATAATATAATGATAACATCAAACACAAATCAAATCAAGAAATAATTGTGAAGACTAAATAAAAGCAGGATGTAAAGCATAGTGCCTTGCACATGGGAGTCCAAAAATATAGCTATCATTGTAATTTTATTTTAAAAGTAGTATTAGTATTTAAAGTCATGTTCCTTACATGTCAGGATTTTCTAATAATTTTAACATATAACAGTACTTAACACAATATACTATGAAAGTCATTCAACAATCCCAAAAATAAAATTGTTTTAAACTCTTATCTTTTTTATTTTAAACTCTGTAATATAGCATAAATCACTTATTAAGTAGAAAAACTTCAACTAATTTAGTCTCCTCAGTAAAAGTGGGATACTAAATAATACTTTTCAAGGTTATTAAAAAGACTTAAGAAGATATTATATCCCAAAAGTATCTAGTTAGTACTACTCACTACTAAGAATAACATTCAAAGCCAGCTTTGGAAAGCAATCAATATAGGGCATACACTAAGTCTTAACTGTTGTATATAATTCACAAAGCAAATTAAATATAACATGAAATATAATTACTTTAAATACCTACCAATGCCAAGTCATCCCGACCATAGTCTAGGGCTGCAATCATCACCTGTTCATATATGATCCAAACTAAATACACAAAAAGGGAGAAAAAACTGAATTTAATATAAAAATTTCCCAAACAGAAATTAAATTAATAAATTCTTCCTAGTTTCTGACATTTCAGAGAATATTACTTATAACTGAAAATTGAGTTTATTATATTTCTGGAATTAAGAAAAGGAATCATCCTTACATGCTTTCAGTAATGTAAAATATTTTAATCTCTTATAAGGTAAAAATCTCCAATTAGTAGGTCTTTAAATATGAAATGTCTGATTTTACACTATCTCAAACAACAGGCAGTACAATTAATCAAAGTATGTGTCTAAATCATAGACACAGTTTTGCCACCTTTACAGTAGCTTGCTTACGCCAGCAGCAAAGAAGCCTAGAAAGCCAGTGGCAAGGAAATCACGAAAGGCATTTTCACACCTTGTTGAGAATTGAATACTTTTCCTTGCAAGAAGTGCTCCAAAGCCTGGAAGAAGTGATAGTCAGTGGTAGTCAGCAAGATGTTTTGCACTATCTTTCAGCATTTCATCTTTATCCAACCATTGTGCCGAACACTTGCAATTATCAAAAAGATCCATTTTTCATCACACATAACAATACAGTGTAGAAATGGTTCGCCTTTATGTTGTGACAGTAAAGAAAGGCAAGCTCCAAGACAATTTCTCTTCTGATGCTCATTTAATTCATGTGGTACCCATCTATCCAGGTTCTTTACCTTGCCGATTTGTTTCAAGTAGTCTGATTTTGTTGAAATAGTAATGTCAAATCTTGCTGCCAATTCACACATAGGTTGAGATGGATTCACTTCCACTACAACTTTTCAGTTCATCATTATCCACCTTGGTCTCAGGTCGCCCACATGGCTCATTTTCAAGATTAAAATCAGCAGAACGGAACTCCTCAAACCATCAAGGTACTGTGTGTTCATTAGCCACATCCTTCCCAAACACTTTGTTGATATTTTGAGCTGCCTGCACTGCACTAGTTCCACGATGGAACTCATATTCAAAAATAACATGAATTTTTGACTTATCCATGGTTTCACAAAAATTGCTCTAAAAAAAATTGAAAGAGAATCACAAGCCAAAATATGTGTTTTAAAGAATGAGGATGTACCTTCACAATTAAAAAAAAACCAAACAAACAAGAAGTGTCAAAGTGAAATGTCAGAGATACTGACTGTCAAACTTACTACTTGAGGAAATCAGACCTTCCATACTAAATAACCTAATATTTAATATCTTTACTGTTCTAAAAGATTCTTTATGAAATACATTTTGGCCAGATATTTGCCAGCCCTGTGAGCTTTAAAACAAAAATCCCTATATATTTTATAACTACCAAGTAATTAGAAATCCTCAAAATAAAGTATTGTTAAACTTGTTAGGATAAAAAGCCACAGAGAAGATTCATACAATCAGTAGAAAAAACATAACTGAAAAGACAGTTTTTAAAAAAACCAAAGAACCATAAATGAGACATGTGCTGAGCCTGAATGTAATAAATTAACTAACCACTTACTATCATCTCCAAGCTTAGAAGCATATTCATTAATTAATTCTTCTCCAACTTCCACAATTTGCTCACTATTTCGTGAGTTTTCTTCTCTCCATTTTCTCATTTTATCTCGCATTTCTGAAAAAATAATTAATGAAATAAGCATGTTATTTATGTATATATACACACACAAATAACTGATAGATGTCAAAAAATTGACAGGACAAAATCAACTTTTTAGGTAAAGAAAATAAACTCACATTAATGTAGAAGTCTATGATATCTCAAAGTTAATAAGGTAGAAAATCAACAGAACAGGAGCAATAAACCCTTTACTGCGGTCCCCAACCCCAAGGCCATGGCCTGGTACTGGTCCAGTGGCTTGTTAGGAAATGGGCTGCACAGCAGGAAGTGAGTGGTCAGTGAGCAAGGGAACCTTCATCTGTATTTCCATCGGTTCCCCATCACTCGCATCACCACCTAAGCTCTGTCTCCCCCACGCACCCCATCCTCATCTGTGGAAAAATTGTCTTCCATGAAACCAAGTCCCTGGTGCCAAAAAGGTTGGGTACCACTGCTTTAGAAGACCGAAACAGCATTACAACCGATATTACAACTATCTTTAAAAGTAATGAATGGCATGGGTCTGGTAAAAAGATCTTCTGTCTCTTTAAGTAACTATGGATGTTAAATTCTGAGGGACCACAGACTACTTTCAGAGTTTAATAAAAGCTAAGGATTATTTTCCCCAAAAAATGCATAAAATTATATAGTCACGTGTCAATTAACAACAGGGATATGTTCTGACTAATGCTCCGTTAGGTGATTTTGTCACTGTGTGGACATCACAGTGTGTACTTACACAAACCTAGGTGGTATAGCCTACTACTCACCTAGGCTGTATAGTATACCCTATCGCTCCAGGCTACAAACTTGTACAGTATGTTAATGTACTCAATACTGTAGGCAATTATAACACAATGGTATTTGCATATCTATACAAGTCTAAACACAGAAAAGATAAAGTATTATTATAACTGTCACATATGCAGTCCATCATTGACCAAAAACATCATTTCTATATACAGTATAACTTGTTTTAGTCTAGTGTTATCCTGTGTCCTTAAGAACCAGGGGTCATATGGAAGAAAGGAGATGCAGATAAAAAAGAAAAGGAATTCGAATAAATCTTCTGTAACCTTGAATTTGAAGTATCAATATGAACTCCTCAAGTATTTTGTCTTTAAATATATACACACACATTTCCTAGCTATGGCAAATCCACTAATACTGAGCATGCATGACACCAAGACTGTGATCTTGAAATACCATTTCTCACTAAAAGAAATGTGGACTTCTTAGAGAAACAGCTGAGTTCAGGTAAGTGGCAAGGAATGTATGCTGATGTTGGAACATCCTGTTATACCAACAGCAAAGACGACTGCAAGAAGTCAGATCAAAAAGACTCAGGAACCAACCTGAAGAGCTTCTACTGATCAGAGAAGTGACAATTTTAATTTGAATAATGGTATTACTGCAATCACTGAAAACCCATCAAATATATTTAGATCTATGAGTTCATAATGATATATATATAAAGAAAATTAGTCACCTTCAGAGGACATGAAGGAACCAATTTTGAAAATGGGCAAAAAGCATTTATCCTGGTTTTCCCACATGTACCAACATGTAACCAAATAATAATGGACTCTTTATATTAGGAGTCCAACTAACAAACGAACAAGAATAGGTAAAATTAGAATTTTACCATTTTGCAAACTCAATAGATTAAAACAGGCAGCAGGCATCAATAGCTGCTAACAAAGCTGCTATAAAAGAGACAGCCAGATACTATGTGCCTCCTATAATCCTGACAGAAAGATTAAATGAAGACTGATACAGTCTCTGAACCCAGCTGCCAATTTTCCAGAAATACAGAGGACAGAGCAACATACTGAATTGCATTATGAATATGTAAACGGGACAATCCCGACAGTGGTAAACTCTACAGGTCAAATAGCCCAAGTTCTTCAACAGATAAATTTTGAGAAATAGAAAGAAATGGAATGGGAATCTAAAAGATGTCTCAAACATTTTAAAAACTGCAGACTAAAGTATAGCTAGTGTCTAGGGATACAGATTTGGATAATCTACTTTAAAACGCAAAGAGGTGATTACTAGAAAAGTTGGAATAATGTTTACTGATGGAAAAAGAGAGGTAGTTATGATTGGAGTGGCGTACCTAGAGGGAACTTTTAGGAGGCATGGCAAAGTCCTATTTCTGGACCTGGGTGATGGTTTCAGAAGTGTGTTCACTTTGTAATAAATAATTAGTTATAAATTTGTTTTGTGTGGTTTTCTCTTTCCATTTTCTTTTACAATAAAAAGATGTTTAAAAAAAGAAAGAAAGGGAGGAAAATCATTTAAAATACAGATAGAAGAAAATCTTTGTCTTTTACCAAATAAAACATTGGGAGGTTCAAAAATATTTATTAATATGTTAAGTAGCAATGTATTTTCCTTAACATCTGACACAGAAGTTTAATAACCAAACAGTTTTAAAATACAGAGCTTATATTTGCCAGAAATGATCTCAAATCTATCATAAAATTGTTACTGTGTAATATTTTGAATTCTGAATGTTCACAAAAACCAGCATGGGAATATACTTCATCTGACATGCTAAAAACACATTGTTCTTGACATGAAAATCCCAAGAAACAAAGTTGTTACACTGCAAAAACATCAGTACATACAAATGCTTCCAGACAATAGCAGCTTAAAAACACAAAAAACCCCAACCAACTCCAGCCTTTATCCCATTAATTAACTCATCAAATTTTATAGCTTGCATAAAGTTTTAACCACTAAAAGAAATAATCATAAAAGAATATAGTAACACTGTTACTCATTTTAATTAGTGATATAAGACCAACGCTGGAAAAAAAATTCTATTCATTTAGACAGCAAACAGAAAAAAAAAGTACTATTTTATTCAAATCCAATCATAAATATCTGACTAAAATAATACTCTCTAAAAACTGAGGTTGGCTAAACAGGATTGAGAAAATGTAGGTCTATAAAGCTGTTGGGTTGACTGCATAAACCCTGGTGGCTTTATGTAATCCCAATTTTTATCCATAGTTCAGCAAATAAATTTTTACAAAGAATATACATATTATCTTTAAAGACTCAGCTTTGGTTCTCAGACTCATTCAAACCACATCCCCTATACCATAGCACACTTACTCTACCTGAAGTCCACATTCTCTTTCAATCTGGCAGATTATTAAGCAGAAGAAGGGCCTTGAATATGAAACCGTTAAGTGTTTTTGCAGATCTGTTCTACGATACCGCACCACCTGCCTATATCCTGACACCCAAATCAGGAAATGGTAGTCCAAATTGTTGTAGTTCAAATTATCAAGAATTACCATTTAATCTACTACATAAATTCTTAACTTGCTTTGGAATGGGATTTTTCAGATATATCCTTTAAAAAGCAGTAGAATCCCTGCCCATAAACTAAAGATACAAATCAAAAGGGAGAAACTGGTTTGCATCTCCTTTTTTGTCAAATACCTCATTCATCACCAGTCTTGGGTTTTCCATCAGTCTCCTCTTACTTATTTATAGTCAAGGTATATTATTGGAAAATCTGATTTTGAAAACATTCCCCTTTTATCTATTGATATATCCCTATGACTTTCACTCAATCATTCAAAAATATATCAATACGTTATTTCAATAACATATGCTAAAAATATAAAAATGAAAAAGAACCATTTTTCTGAGAGGTTCATGAACTAACAGAAAAATTATAAACAACTGCAAAATCATGTGATAAAATCTATGCTAACAATATGTTCAAAACACTAAAACAACAAAGAGAAAGATTAATTCTACCTGGCAGAAAAGAGTGTTAAAGACGACATTTGCAATATAGGAATTAAGCCCTAAGGATGAAAGGGTATTAGAAAAAGTTTAGGGCAAAGGAGCACAGGCAATGGTGGAAGGATGAAGTATCTAATGTCCTTAGGAATTGGGAAATTGCCCAAATTAGGAGGAGAGGGAAAAGGAATGCAAATCCGTCCACTGCACGATGGATCAAAGGTTAATTCTTCATTGACTGTTACTCAAAAAAGGATGAAAAAAACATTTCTCTGTCAAAGACTACTCCCAGGGACCCCAAATAAAAACATGAAGGATTCCCGCCAAGAGGAGGGAAAATCAGAAAAGGAAAGCACTTTATCTAAAGATGAAATAGGGGAAGT
Organism: Lemur catta; assembly: GCF_020740605.2. Taxonomy (NCBI): domain Eukaryota; kingdom Metazoa; phylum Chordata; class Mammalia; order Primates; family Lemuridae; genus Lemur; species Lemur catta. Next base: position 51,258,772 of record NC_059136.1, read on the forward strand.
AAAGAGCTCTTTCACCCAAATATTCCCCTATTTATCCATGCTTCAAATTTTAAGAGCAAATCAAATTGAGTATAATATGTACTTCAAGATATTTTAAGGTATAAAAGTAAAAATATTATCTATATATTCTTATACCTCTAAAGGTATTTTCAAGTATTACCCACACTTCAATATTTCCTCAAAACTCTTTTCATTACCCAAAGATTTTTCCACTGTTTCAAAATTTCCATGCTTAATATTTTTATTTTCTTTCTTCAGTTTTCTCTTCTACCCTTGTAGAGGTAATAGCATATAGTAGTTAAGAATGGAGATGCCAAATTCAAACCACTTAAGGTCAAATTGAAGCTCTGCCAGTTTCTGGCAGTGTGGTATCAGCTGAGTTAATCACTTTGCCCTGTAATGTTTTTATCTAAAAAATGGAGATGAAAATAATAATACCAATATCATTGTTGTGGTAAGCATTATGAGTCAATATATGTGTTTAGAACAGAACCTGGCACAACATGTACTCAAAAAATTTTAGCCATTATTAATACTTTACCCTCTATTTCCTTTCTGGAGCACTGTGAATTCTCTTTTGGTCTCAAACCAAGAGGTTGTGAAGCTTCTCCCCAGTAGTACACCCTATAAAAGCAAATGCCATTTACCTTTTTCTAATCCCACTATCTGCGGCCTTGCTCTTCGCATTGCATTCAGAGAAGACTTAAAGCAGGGGTCAGTAAGCTACAGCCCCAGGACCAAATTCTGTAGCTACTTGTTTTGTAAGTGAAGTTTTATCAGAACACATCCACCTCTGTATGTTTAGGTAATGTCTACAGCTATTTTTGTACTACAATGGCAGAGGAATACTTAAGACAAACCATATAGCACAAAAAGCCAAAATATTTACTATCTGGTCCTTTACAGGAAAAAAAAAATGCCAACCCTGACTTACAGCATAACATGGCAGGAAGGGCATAGGATCTCAAGCTAAAAGACCAAAGTTTAAATACCAACTCTGCCACACTAATCAGCATGGTGATCTTGGACATGTCCACTTAACATTTCTAACCTCAACTATAAGTTATAGTTGTCCTTCGGTATCAGCAGAGGATTGGTTCCAGGACCCCTTTGGATAGCAAAGTCCAAGGATGCTCAAGTCTCTTATACAAAATGGTACAGTATCTGCATATAACTTACACACATCCTTCTCATACTTTAAATAAATCATCACTAAATTACCTGTAATACCTAATACAATGTTATTGCTATGCAAAAGTTGTTACACTATATTGTTTATTCCCATTTTTATTGTTGTATTATTTTACATATACATATATTTAAATATTTTCCATCCACAATTGGTTGTACCTTTGGATGCAGAACCCATGAATATAGACTGCTAACTATATCACAAGCTTGTCTTATAGGTCTCTTATGAAAATCATATAAAGCAAAATCTGGACCCCTCAGATGCTGCCTGTATAGTACAATAGTTTGCGGCTTTTTGCTTGTTTTTAAGCTGATTTTGATTACTATTAGGTAGGACATGCACTCACCAGTTCTTTATAGGCAGTACTACTATCTTCCACCCAACATCACACATTTCTTCATCTGCTTGGCCCCTGAATTTAGGACTTCTAATATTAGATGATTTATGTAAAGCACTTCATAAAATGTAAAGTGCTACAAAAATTTTAATTACTTTTATTTTAAGGAAAATAACATAACTTTCAGTCTCTAGAAAGAAATACAGCTCTTTCCTCATTCTTTCCTCAAAGGTGGCTTAACACTTTTCATTTTACCCTAACTCATCCCACAAAAGGCATGCTCCTCAAAGCCAACATCATTTTATTATCGACTGCTTAAGTAAGCTGCTTATTGCTTGCTTGTACATTTTATTAACTACTGTGAAAGTCCCCTGGGATGAGCTAAAGGTCAATGGTTAAGAAAATGGCTATGATTACTCTATTTATTTTTTCCATGAGGACTAGGTACCATTATACTGAGTTGGCTTCTGAAAGATGGAAAAACATGCCTGCTACCTTCTCTGACTCCTTTAGTACAAAACTCCTTCCTCCAATCCTATATTTTCTCCACTTCACTTTATTATATATCCTGAAATACCATTTACATGAACAGCATACTTCTTTAAAAGGTCAATACCTTTGGGATAATAAATTTTACATTATTCATAGTTCCACATACTTGTCTAGTCAGATTGGTTGTGGATGTTGAAAGAAGCTATTCTGCAAGAAAAGGCCACTTGATTTGAAAAAAGAAAGGGTTAATTTATTTTAATAAATTAATAAAATATAATTTATTTTATTGTAATGCACACAGAACACCAGAAGTGTTTTTCAAACTATGTATTATAGAGTGTGTATTAGTTGGGTGTGCAATCAATTTAGTGGATTTCTTCCAGCATTTGGGAGGAAAAAATGAACAGAACAGAATGCATTGCTCATACTAAGAGTATCTTCGAAATTAAACTTTGGTTTCAGTTTATACACACACTCAAATATTCATGTATAAATATACTTAATTGAGCATGAGTTAATTTATAAAAGGTATTTTTTATTGTGGATTGAGGAAGAACATGTACAAAAGAGGATATAATTTTTTAAAGCATAACTTCTAAGAAGAACAATCTAAAATACAGTTACAAACATATACTAAAATATAATAGCTGTACAAAAAACAAGGAACATTGTTTATGTATGAAAATATAACTTTTGCAAAATAAGCAGAATTCTACCTATGAACACCTTCAACTATACTTACATAGCTGACCCTGACACACTCTGCATGCTATCATAAATACCATGTAGAATTATTTGCCACACATTAATATTTTCAGAAATGCCTTAAATATATTCATCCAAAAAAATCACTAGTAAAAATAAAATTATCTCTTGAAGAAAACATGTTTTCACTTTTAATAGCCCATTCCCTCAAAGTCACAACATCAGAAAACCAAAGTCATGGTGGTGGTTTCCCTTCCCAGTGCCACATTTCTGTTAGTTCCAACTTCTGTTAATGCTACCTGAGATTCCAATTTTTACTATTATTTCTGACCCCTCCTTTGGTATCTAATTCCTATGAACTCTTTTGAAATATTACTAAGATTTACACCTTCCACTCTATTTCCACTGCTATTATCCAAGCTCAGGCTCTCATCACCCCATGCTAAAGTTGCCAGGATAGCATCCAAACTGGATTCTCTATCCAAACTCAATCTGCAAATCACTACCAGATATTTTTAAAAAGATTTACTTCATTAGACAATTTAAATTCTTAAGATACCCAATGATTCCCACTACCTTTTGGGCAGTATAGTACAATGATTGGAACCACGGTCTTTAGAGTTATTCCTCATTCAACTAGTACTTACTGGATGCCTTCTCCATGCCAGGCCTGATCTGGATGCTGAGGATAAACAAAGAAAGAAGATAAAGTCCCTGTACTCATAAAGCTTACATTCCAGTGGAGTAAAAAAATGACAAACCACATAATTTCAGACAGTGATAATTCCTATGAAAAAAATTAAAGAACCATAGAATAAAGTCAAGAGATTGGGAGGACACAGGACCCTTTGCAAAGGGCGGGTCAGTGAAGACTTCTCTAAGAAGATAGTTTTTAAGCTGAGGGAAGAATGAAAAGGAGTCAGGCATAAACAGCAAATCTCTAACTTCTGGAGACAAACTATCTCGGCATGTTCCAAGAATAACAGAATGGCAGCCTAGGTGGAGGAACTTGACTAGCTAATAACTGAGCCGAGGACAGCAGCACAAGTGCACCTCAAATCTCAACACTCCCTTATACTAGCTATGGGATACTGAACAAGCCACTTCGCCTCTCTAGTTTCCTTCCTCACCTGTAAAATGGAAATAAGGAAAGCCTATTTCATAGGATACATCTGAAGATAAAGTGAGATAATGTGAGATAATGTATACAAAATGTTTAGTAGGCTATTTTCATCATTATTACCATTACTATAGATACTACTGGATCAAACACGAACAACAAACTTCATATCCTAGCATTCACTCATTGACCAAACAAGCATTTACTGAAAGCTTGTTTTCTCTCACCACTATGCTGGTCAATGGAAGGATTGAGAAGACGACCTGTGTGTGTAAAGAATGTAAAAAAGTAATTTAAATATGAGTGAGAATACTAAGGTTCAATAAAAATTCTCTTAATCATCCTCCAGTTAGAATCAACTCAAAGAACACTTTAGAAGCTCTTGGCTAATAAGCCTCATCAGCTAGCTCTTGGGTAATTGTTTCCATCAGTTATCACATTACAAAAATTCAACTGTTTATACCCAAACCAGTTCATGCCAATTCAACTTAATGTAATTATACAGTATAATTAAATATTATAAGCCAAAGAAAACTTGAGGGCTAAAAGATAGATTTATTTCTATGAAACAAAGCTGGATGTTTTAAAAGGACTCCATGAAAGTACTAAATAATTAGCTCTGAAAAACTGCTGTCATATTAATTATGGGGACTTAATTAAAAACATTCTGAGGAAAACAATAAAAATTTAAAAGACTTATGCACCAAAGCTGCTATAACAGGGTCTTTTAACATGGAGTAGGGTCCTGCTAAAGTAAAGCAGGGTCCTGTTAAAGAAAGGAAAACTGAAAATGGTTTAACATGACAAGGCATTTCAATCAGGGGATTCCTATCAAAAAAAAAAAGCCCTCTCCTATATCAACATGCACATTTATAAATTTTAAGTTTAATGAAAGGAGTCACTGAATCTTTTTTTTTTTTAATTAGGAGAGTGGATCTCAACTATATACAAAATAAAGACCAAGCTCTTTAGTCCAGCATTCAAGGCACCAACCTACCTTTCTAGCTCTTACTTTTCAAAAATGACCTTTCCAAAATATATACTTAATTGAAACCTGATTATTATCTATTTCCCATACATATCTGTACTTTCTAGACTTCAAAGTTTCAAAGACCTACATCTTATAGGATGAGCAGGAATTGTCTTATGAATGAGGGCAGATACATGGTGCCATCTACTTTTCTAGGGAAAATGCAGAAAAAAGTGGTGACATTGTTGGCGTTGGAGGCAGAAGGCAGATAATGAGTTAGCTCAGTTTTGAGTTTTATTAATTGTGGAACATCCAGTACATGTGACCTGAAGATCATCGCAAATACAGATCTTCAGTCTAGAAGTGAAATCTCAGGGTATGTTCCATGAAATCTGGGACCTTGCCTATCTTGTTCAGAATTGTATCCTCAGGAACTAGAACAGTACCAGTACAAAGTACTCAAATATATGTTTTACTAACATGTTATTTAGTATATAAGTTGATAGTCAAAGCTGGGTGTGGATGAGACTGCCCACAGAAGACATTTAACCTTTTTTAGATCTTTTCAAGGCTGAAGAGATCTTTGAACTATCTTTTCCAAGAAATATACACATGTTTAAAAACACAATCGATTTTGCACATTATTTCATGGAGTTCACAGACCACATAACTTATGCCTGCACCAATCAAAAGTCTACTCATAAAGAGGGCTACAGAAAGAACCACTGAAGACACCAAAAATATAAGGAGCAAATGGATGTAGAGGATTCAGCAAAGTAAAGGTATGAAAAGTAAAAAGAGAACCTCAAAGAATGTTATTAAGAAATCCAAAAAAAAATATTTCATAGAAAGAGTGATCTACAATAGCAAAGGTAGTATAGATGCACAAAACACTTATGACAGAGTTGGCATTAGGACTCCCTAGAGACGTTAGAGGAGTGGTAGGGCATGGAAACCAAATTGTGGTTGCTTAAAGGACTGCATAAAAAGGAAGTTGGGGCAATGAACATAACTAAAATTCTCTCAAATATTTCTCATAAATTTTTTTCAACAAATATTCACTTAGTGCCTATTATATGCCAGGCATTATGCAAGACATCCTATCCATGTCCTGCCCAAATCGCATATTCTCAAGAAACTTGACTATACTCTCCCTACAACTCTAAATTCTCTTTCCCACCTTCAAACCCCTAAGTAGTAATTCCCCTATGTAATAAGCACCAATAAATTCCAACTGGGCAAATAAATAAACCACATATTCTACTTTTTCTATGGAGCCTAATAGAGATTTGCATATGTCTTTTATAAACAGGTGATAAATTTTCCTATTACAAAAATTACAGTACTCTTTTAACTAAGTCATGGTACTATTTGGTGGAATTCCTAAGGACACAGCTCTGGCAGTCCTCCCGCCCTGAAAAAAATCTAAACAAAACACTATCTCTGAGAATCCTCCCATCTCCTACATCCTAAAAATCTGTTATCACAAGTCTCTGAAATAAAAATCTAGAATACTATTTTCTTAAAAATCCCTTAAAATAGAATTTTAATTATGGAAAGGTCTAAACCTTCATTTTACTAATGAGCAAACTGTATCCTATTAGTTGAGTTGCCTAATTTCATCAGAGACACTAAAGAAACTATTCTAACACTAGAAAAATGATTTATAATCTTTTGACAATTTATTAGTGTTTATTATTAAGCCCACTGGCAATTCACTTACTCAACAAATATTTACCAGGTTCCAGTGATGTGATACTGAACAAAATAAGTCTGGTCCCTTCCATTCTAGGAAAGACAAAATTTTAAAACTTAACACCCCTGGGGAAGTGTTTCAATAGTATTTAATAATTGAAAGACCAGTTTTTGTTTTGTTGCTTGTTTTATTTTCTTGTTTGGGTTTTTCCTTTTTTCCTATTTCCCTTTTTAAATTTTGGTAGAAGGATGGGGAAGGTAGGGGGAGGGGGTAGGCAGAGTGGTCCAGGAAGGCTCTCTGCAGTACATGACCTTTGAGGGGAGTTCTGAGAAATGCTAAAATTTAATGGGGGGAAGTGCAATGGAAGGAGGGAAGAACACTCCTAGTAAAAGGAATAGCATGTGTCCAGCCCTAAGACAAGAAGCAGGGCAATTTAAGGAATTCAACAAAGGCCAGCACAGCCAGCTCATAAAGTGAGGGTGAGAATGGCTCAAGATAAAGCTGGAGACATGGGCAAAAGCCAAAACATACAGGGGAGGGACATAATCATATTAGTGTTAACTAATAATAACACATCCTTTTATATAACCAATACTTAGTTTACAAAGTACTTTTAACATGTTTTCTCTTTTGTTTCTCAACAAACTTGTGAAGTAGTTATTATTTATTATTCCAAATCTAATCATAACACTCGTCTTTAGAATACCCACAGGGTAAGGTCCAAGTTACTTAAATCATCCTGTCTGCTAGTAGTTACACACCTACTTGTCCTTCAAGATGCTACTATTATCTAGGAAAGCTATACTGAACATACCTTCATAATAGCACTTCCCCAAAATTATAAAATATTTAAAACTTTTTAAAAAAATATTAACAGCCACACAACTACTATCCAGCTTAAGGAATACACCCTAACACAAGCCTTTTAAATCTATTATGTTTATAGGATCATCTTCTCCATTAGACTGTGAACTCCTTGCAAGTAGGGACTGTGTGTTACTTAACTTGATAGATGCAAGATCTTGCACTAAGCACTTAACATTTTAGTATAATGGATTTCCCCAATACAGGTAGAAATACTGAAGTTCACAGTGTGCTGAAGACCAAAAAGCCAACAGATCACTGAACTCAGTTCAAGTATAAAGGAATTTTGCTTTTCCCCTTACATGTATGCAACTCTATAATACTTGAGAAATTTATTCACCATCAAACAGTAAATATAACTTTCAGTCCCCATGTTATCAGGTCATTATTTAAACATAACACAAAGGCATTCATTGAACACATTAGCTATTAAAGTCTACTGCAATACGCTAGCTAAATGCTGGGAATATGAATTTTAATTACACAAATTCCATGCCTCAAAAAAACCCAAGTTTCTTCTCTTAAGCATGCCTCCCACTTAAGTTTTTGAGAAGGGAAAAAAAACTCTTACAGAATTGGTCCAAGGTTTGGCTGCTTCCAGACTTAAAGAACACACTCCACTCTACATCAACCAAGGATAGGGAAAGTCCATACGTCACACATGAGCGCATGCCCCAGAGTTAACCAGTTATTTTACACCTCAGAAAAGGAATTACTAGTAGGGAGTAATAAGGAAGTTCTGGGCCTGGCACGGTCACAGCACTTTAGGAGGCCAAGGTGGGAGGGTCGCTTGAGGCCTGGAGTTTGACACCAGCCTGGGCAACATACCCAGACCTGTCCCTACCAAAAAAAAAAAAATACCAAATTTCTTTTAACTAGCCAGGTGTAGTAGTAATCCCTGCTACTCAGGAGGCTGAGGCAGGTGGATCGCTTGAGCCCAGGAGTTCAAGGCTTGAGTGAGCTACGATCGTGCCACCGCACGCCAATCTGGGCGACAGAGGGATACCCTATTTCTAAAAAACAAAAATTAGGAAGTTGTGTTGTACGTGTAAATGTGTTTTGAGAAGAAGTGAGACAGAGAAAAGTCAAAAAACGGAGAAATTGCAAACCCGGTTTTGATGAGAGAACGAAATGTAAAGTGACATGTAAGAGAAGCAGATTTGTTCACGACTCTTCTACATAGCTTTTCTGAGCTTTTCTGCCCAGTGCTGAAACCCTTACACAGCACTTAGCATAAGGCCTTACAGACCCTGTATTTCTTGGCTCCAAAGAAGCTTCGGCAACCACCTATTCCGCCTCCTCTACGCCTCCCAGCAAAAACAGGAAGACTGTGACAGCCCCAGCCCCAGGTCCCTCCAGCCTCATAAACGGAAGCTGCCCTGGGCAGTTGGATTAGCGCGGAGGTAGGTCGGTCAGTCTATCAAAGAGCAGACACAGTGCAGAAGCCGCAGAGTTCGTGGCCGAGCCAAGGAGGGGGTCAGTTTCAGCCTCCACCTGAGCTTGACCTGTCCAGCGAGAACTCCGGTGCCGAACAGAAACTGGAGAATTCAGCTCTCTGACGGCAGCGGGTATTCCTGAACCGTTTCCCAGGGCTTTTGGTCTTCCCGCACCCGCCCCACCCGAAGTTACCTTCCCAAGTGACATCGTAAAGCTCTGAAACCTTCGCCATCTTCCCAGAACCCAGAGGCAGCGGGGTGAGAGGGCGGGGATACGTGGTCACGTGACTCGCGGCCGAGCCGTGGCGAATTACGAAGCTCTTTTTCATTGGCCAAGAAAGCAGAGGGGGGCGGTATCCGTCACGCACGTGCACCGGGCTCCGCGGAGGGGCTTTCGGGGAAGGGGGCGGTGCTCGCTGGGCTGGGGGCGGCGCCCGCTGGGCTGTGCGCAGCGCTCTCGGAAGCTGAGGACGCTCCGGCGGTCGGCGGGGCGGCGGAGCTGCCTTGTGGTGAGGTGTGTTTTATACCGTGGATTTTTAACACGTGCCGGGCTTTTCATTTTTTTCTGCATAGGTGTATTCACTCTCCTCACATTCCCCACTCAGCACCCTGTTCTCTTCGTGGCCTGCCTCGGCGCAACATTCTCCCCAGTTCCCTTACTTGTGCCCAACTTTACTCCTTTCCTAAAGGGATTTGCTTTCCATTTACTTTTTAATGTTTGACTAAACTAATAAGCTTCAAAATTTTTATCATATCTCTTTGAGGGACTAAGTGGGATTCTCCCTTTGCGCGTTTATGTTCTTGTCGCCGAGGACTTCTCAATGTGCACATGAATGCCTTCATGCCCACCCGTACCCTTAGTTAACCATCCTGCATGTAATTACTTTATCCCTGGCTACCTGCCGCACTATTGCTAAGAGCAGTCAGTGTGTAAGCGCTCATAACCAGTGAATAAATGTGCGAATGAGACTCGCACGGCCCCTAAACGTCGCTCCTCCCGTTTACTCCTGAGTGGGTGGGGTACCTCCTTCCCCACCCTGTCCCACCAGGCTAATTGCTTTTAGGAAACTCTGGACCTAGTCTCCTAGAGCTGAGAAGAAATAGCTGGACTGCAAGCAAAAAATTTGAGGGTTGTAAGTATATATTTAGTGTTTAAAGCAATGAGAACATGAGATTGTAGAGGGGCATATGTGAAGTGAGGAAAGAAGGCTAAAAATAATCTCTGCAATACAACCATAGTTAAGGGTCAATGAAGAAGAGGCCTTCAAGAAAAAAAGAGTCCTGTCCCACAAGCCAAGAGCCTGGAGTGGGTTTTTTATTATTTTTTCCAGGTTATTGAGTTGTAATTGATAAATAAAAATTATATATTACTAACCTTATGTATTTAAGGTATTCAAAGTGATGATTTGATATACATTGTGAAATTATTACCACAGTCAAGCTAATTAACACATCCATTCCTTCACATAGTTACCATTTGTGTGAGAGAGAGGTAGTAAGGAACATGAAAGATCTCTCTTAGCAAATTTCACGTATACAATACAGAATTGCTAACTATAGTCATCATGCTGTACATTATTAGATCTCCAGAACGTATTCATCTTAAAACCAAAAGTTTGTACCATTTGACCAAATCTCCCATTAGCCACCTCCTAGTCCCTGGCAACCACAGCTTGTTTTTTGTCTTAAAAACAACAACAACAAAAAAAAACTGTCAATGCTGACTGCCGCAAAAATGTCAACTAACGACAAAAGACTAGTGAATTTGTGCACTTGGATTAGGTTCTGAATGAGTTACATTTTACATTGTCACACAATATGCATACCTATATTTGAAACTGAAACAAAATTTAAAAAACTAGTTTTACCATGTGTTTTGTCTTCTATATTTTCTATTCAAATTTTGTCAAATCCATTTTATTTACTAAAAATACTGTTGTGACATACTAATGGAGTCATGCCTCATAGTTCCAGTGGACATCATATGTATTGCCTAATCTGAGGCCCTAAAGTGAAAGGATTTGCCCAAGTTCTTGGCACTAGTAACAAAGATAGGTGATTCATATAGAGATAAGTTGTTTAGATCATAGGTGAAAGATTAAATACGTATGAGAAAAAATATAAGGGAAAGGTTGTCACCAGTAGTAGTCTTCGAAGGGGGGAAAGTGTTCATGGATTGTAACATTTCAAATGTCTAATAAGATTTGCCTTCCTCAGGCAAACTCAGGAAAAAACGGTATGTCAGTAGCAAAAATTCCATATTCTTTTTTAACATAGTATATTGTATAATTATAACTGTAAATAAGAAATACCTTCTGTAGATAAAACTGTAACCCTAAAAACATAAACATCAACCTTACCTTCTGTAACTCCACCTTTTACAAGGTGTTCTCAAAGTTTTGCCTCTCACTCTGTTGTTCATTTGAAAAATTGTCTACGTGTTTAAAATATTTAACCCAGGTTTTCTGATTGCATACTTCCCAGTATTGGTGACAAATACAAAGAAAATGTCCAGGCAAACAAATATTAGGTTATATTAGTACCCACATTATGAAGAAAATGTGTCAGACGCCATGGGAAGCATTATCTCATTTAATAATCTCAACAACACAATGAAAAAGGCACATGAATATGGTCCTTGATATGACTTCTTTATGTGAAGCTAAATTGTGATTTTGGTTTTTTTCCTCTAAGATTATGTTTGAACAGTTAGAATGTTAATAAATCAGAATAAACTAGAGTCAGACAGGAATAACTTTGAATAAGCTCACATTTTCTTTGAGGTGGGATAAAGTTCGATTATTTATCAAGCCATATTGGCCTACAGAGCACTTTAGAGTACATCTCTTTTATGGTTTACTTAATCTAATTAATATTTTCAGACAGTATGAAAGACTAAAGCAACTTCTTAAATTTAATAAACTTTATGGCATTTATAAAATATACATTAACAGGATAGAGCATAATACCATTTTAATTGATTTTGCAATATTCAGCATCTTCACCAAATATTTTATTTGGAATCTACTGTCTGCTTTGTCCTGTCTTAATCATAGTGAATTAAAGTATCCCACACTATTTAGCAGAGTTTATAACTCCTATTTTCTATGACAATTTTCCATCAAAGTAAATTGGTCTCACTACAACTCTCATATAAAATTTACCATAGCTTTTAAATCATGTTATTGTTTCTGATTAGTGGATCATAACCATAATTCCTTTTTATTTAAGGGAAAATATTACTTAATCTTCATTCCGTGTCAGTAGATTTTCACTGTGGCACATCTTGTTTGGAAGGAAATTTTCCTTGAAGTTTTATTTACCAAAAGCCAGATTAACATGTAGTTGTTTTAGGAATCTACTGAACATTGTTTTTATTGCATTTTAAAAGATTATGTAATTAATGTGTTCGTTCCCCCCAAACACAAGACCCTATGACCCCTTTGCTGGCACAACTGTAGCATTTAGGTGCCTCTAGTTTTTCCAAGTTTGCTGTCATTTGTGATATGTATGTTTTTAAATGTGCCAGCCATTCATTTTATACCCAGTTATATTATTTTAGAAAGCAAAGGAGAGTCTCTGGGAAACATTTCCAGTGAGATCACTTTGGTTCTTTCATAGTAGAATTCACAAACTGATAATTACCCCTTTGCGCCATGGTTGTAACAGCAGAGGAAAGTACATCCAGAAAGAGTACACCCAGAATTTCTCCCACATGGGCAATAAATTAGAGCTGTTCCTTTTTGAGATTTATAACCATACTTAAGAGTCCACATTTTCAAACAATTTTTTTATTTAATTTCTCCAAATTGCATTTTCTGATACACACATACATCTGTGTCAATGTAAATTCCTTGGGCAAAAATGTATTTTCATAAACATCTCTTTTGGGTACCAAATATTCAAGAGTCCTTCAGTACTATTCCTGTGCCCTGATGGTCCGTGAAGACCATCTAGGTTCTACTTTCTGCAATAAGACTATAGCTAAATTCTTTACTTGAAAAAATGTTCAAAAAGGTATTTATTCACAATAAATAAATTACATTATGGCAAACTTCATGCAAAAATATACTGAATATTATAACATCACACGTGTGTTATAAGTACATTTGCTGTTACAGATATAATTTTCATTTTTGAATAGTCTCTCTGGTGGTTTGGTAGCATTACTTTAGCTACAAGTGACTAAATCATTCTCTCAGACCTATAGTTCTGAACTATCTTACCCTGGTCACCAGGCCAAATGTCATTTACTGGTCATCTTTTTTTTCCCTGTGGTCATGCTCACCACTCTTTAAGCTAAATTGGCTTAAGGCTAATAGCCACATTGGGCATAAAGTGGCCATCTCATCTTTCAGATCACAAATTGTTACTAGCCTCCAAGTGGAGGTTTTTCCAAGTTCTTGGTGTTCATCAGGGAAAAGAATTTCATGCATACCACTTACTTTACTGAAAGTCAGAGCACCAGGGAGGAGAGTAGTGGGCAAGCTCAAGAGCAGCTACACTGGGAGAAAGTGGTTTTAGGTCTTTTGTAGTCTTACTAATTGAGGAGAGGAATAGTCAAAGCTAAGGGGTTGAGTTTTACTAAGAATTTGGGAATTCTAGTAATTCCTAGAATTGGGTTCCTTCCCATTTTCATACTTTATATGGTTGTCTCAGAACTATCATGGTGAGTCCAAGGGTAGAGAAATTTTAAAACCACAATGTAAATGATATTGTAATTAGCCAGAGTTCATATAAGGTGGTAGAAATAGCTGACGAGCTGGTTGAAGCTGGTTCTTTCCTGGCCCCCTCTAGTTAGCTTCTGTTTTAAGAGTTGTTTATTTTAACCCCTGCACCTGATCTTGAAGCCTCTACATGAGTCTCAGCCCTGTCTCTTAGTCTCTTACTCGAACAAAATCACGTTCTCTTTTGCACATAGGAGGGCATATTTAGTGAACTCCATGGATTAATTGGGCAAAAAGACTAGTTTCCTGGCAAAAATTCTCTAAGAAAATTCCCTACCCCTAAATCCCTTCCATCAACTCTATGCATGACTACCTCACTCCTGTGGAAACAGCACGATCTCAATTTTTTAAAAAAATTTATATAACAATTTTTAAAATTTTACTTAAAATTATTTTTCTTTAAACTGTGAGGTAAGGAACAATATAGATGTTTCAAAAGCAGCCTCTTAGTTCAAATTGCTGCCACCTCCCTAAAAATTCTTTTAGCACTGTAATATTTTAATTTCCTTCTGTTTATTATGTTTCTATTACACATTTCTTTTTGGATCTTTAAATAATGAGCTTGAACATTTGTCCAGTGGGGGGTGATGAGTGGGGGGAATAGGGAGGTGATTTCAGTTGATAATTTTTCTAGCAGTAGCAAGATTATGGAATTTTAAACATAACATCACTCTAATCATGAGAAAACATCAGACAAACTTAAATTGAGAGCCATTCTACAATAATAACTGACTGGTACTCATCAGGGAGTGGCATTGGCATTATATATTTCTCATCTAAGCTTTTAGACAAATGCTAAGTCTTAAGCAACCATTGGTAGATTCTAATGTCCTATATATGGTGCAATTAAGAGAATAGACTTAAATTTATGAAAGAATCCCTAAAAAGTTTGTGTTAATTACAAATTGTATGTATCATGCCAAAGAGGCTATGGAACTTCTTTATGTTCTAGTCAACAGCAGTGGATTCTTTGCCAACATACATGTACATCGCCCTCTTCTACAGGGCTTACTGGATTTTAACCCCAGGTTACACATTCTAGCTATGTAAATTAAGTAATTTTGAGCAAGTTATTTTAACTTCACTGAGCCCTAGTTTTCTCATATGTAATATGAGCATAGTAATACTTGCTGATTATAACAAGGATTACAAGCAAGAAATAGAAAATTCTTCAAAGTCTGGCATAATAATATTTTAACATTACATACCAGTTATTGAGTACTTAACTATACCAGGAACTGTACAAATTGCTCTTTCTAGATTATTTCATTTAATTACAACCACCTCACTTTACGGATGAGGGAACAGTTAGGAGAGGTTGAGTAACTCCTTCATATTGTAGGTTCTTTTTTTTTTTTAAGTTATAAACAACAAATTTATTACTCACAGTTCTGGAGTCTGGGAAGTCCAGATTAAGGTACCAGCAGATTTGGTGTCTGGTGAGGCCTCATTCCTCATAGATGGCACCTTCTGTGTGTCCTCACGTGACAGAAGGACAAAGGGGCTGTAGGTTCTTAATAAATAGTAGCTGTGTCATTTTGGTCTGCTGGGAGGTAGACACTGAGATGGAGTTAGAAGTGCAGGAGGTTCATTGGGAGCACTCTACATGAAAGATCAAAGGGGAAGGAGGCAAAATTGGATAGGAAGAGCTTTTAGACCATGATAACATATCTGATAACCTGTGAAAGAAAAGTGGATAGGAAGCAAGATTGGGCAGTAAGAGCCTTGGACCATGATTTAGGTCTGACAAAGTATCAGCCAACTAATTGAGAAGCTCCTAAGCAAATATTGCCCATTATAGGAGTCCCACATTGGGCAGAAATGGCTGGGCCTAGCATACTCTAATGGTCAGTTTTTGGCTGGGAACTTCCTAGAAGGACATGGCCTCAGCTCAAAAGCTGTGATTAATCCTGAAGGTTTTAATACTTGGAGGTTGTCAGCTTCCTGTATTGCTTGTAGCTGAACAGCAAATTCTTTTATGAAGGGAGACTCCAACAGTACACCTCATGGCTGCCACAGTAGCTATTATTTTTATTTTTCCATTCTGGGTTTGCACAACCTCAACACCATTAGGTAAAGGATTATTGATGAGAGCTAGTGGTTTATGTTGTTCTGAATGAAGTACCAGGTAGACTCAGAAGTCACTAGCTATTTGACATATGGAAATTGTATTTCAACTCCACAGAATGTCTTTTGCTAGTATACGATAAATAGTTCAGCAATGGTTGCCTTATGTTGAAGAAAAAATATGGTAGAATATATATAATCCACAGAGGCTTGTTTTTATGAGAAATAAATCAGGAATCATTCTTTTCTTGGGTGAGCATTAAGTTCTACTATCATTGATAAATTACCTAGAACTTTAAATTTCTTCCTTTTCTCAAATGCCAAATATAGCCAAGTAATTTAGAATTTTTAAAATGTCTTTCCAGAAGTAACAATATTACTCTGAAAAATGGCAGCATTTCTAAAATTCTAGAACTCAAGATCTCTATGAAGTCTTAGAAAATTCCAAAGACATTGCACTCAGAATGCCTTTTGGTAATTCAGTGGCTAGCTGCCGTGCTATCATGGATGGTTGTGTGTTAATAAACTTAAGGCTAAATTTTATTAGTATTTCCCTGAACAATAGATAATTAATTGCAGGTGTGAAATATGAATGCTGCATAAATATACTGACCCTTACTGTCAACTTACTGTTCTCTCTTCTGAATGCCAAAGCAGCCCTAATTAGCATCTGCTGTGCTGCACAAATGCTCTCATGGGAAAGCATTTACAAGTGGTCCAAACTCTGAACTACCAGAAGGAAAGATATAATGAAATCATTACTTAATGGGAGGAGGCAGAGTGCTTCTCAGACTTACATGAATAGCATTACTGAGGGGCTGCATCTTTCAAAGAATTGTAGCAACAGAAGAGGGCTGATGAAAAACAAAATTTTGGCATTTATTTTCAGGAAGCATTTACAAAGAACATAGTAGTCATGAATCTCAGTACGTAAATTCCGGTGTGTAAGAACAAAATTTGCATTTTTATTAAACTCTTGCTTGAGGAAGCACTCTTTGGGGAAGACAGTCAAATCTCAGTCAGTTTGGGGTTTGCCCCACCCTGCTGCCTCCACCTTTTTTCCAGACTACTCTGACTCATGTGTGAAAGTGACATTCAAAATATTCAACAAACTGTAGGGAAAGGTTACCAACTCTGGTAGGAGTCTCCACGATGGTCCCCAGTGATTTTCACCTCCTGGTTAGTACCTCCTATGTAATCCCTCCTACACTGAATAGGGACGGCCTGTATTATCAGTGGGATATTTCAGAAATGATGGAGTATGACTTCCAAAGCTAGATTGTAATAGACATGTGGCTTTTGCCTTGTTCTGTTTTGGATCACTCATTCTGGGAAAAAGTAACTGTTAATACCATGCCATGAGAATACTCAAGCATCCCCACAGAGAAGTCCATGTAGCAAGGAACTGAAGCATCTTGCAACATTCAGCATTCGCTTGCCAACCACATGAGTGAGACATTTTAGGACTGATCCTCCAGCCCCAGTCAAGACTGCAGACCCACCTGACATCTTGACTACAAACTCATGATATACCTTGAGCCAAAACAATGCAGCTAAGCTGCTTCCAAATTCTTGACCCATAGAAACTTTGTGAGATTTAAAAAAATGCTTATTATTGCTTTAAGCTGCCAATTTTTGGAGCAAAGTGTTATTTGACAGGAGATGACTAATATACCAACCAATCAGAAGGGAAGCAGACACTGGCTTTATACTTAAGCTGGGTCCTAGAGACTTCTCTGCTATCCCAGGCATTAATCTTTTAGTTTGGAGAGGATGAGTGATTCTAGATAATGACTATTTATTAAATTTGGTAATTTATCAACCAGTACAGTCATACCATTTCTACATCATTCATGCTTATGCAGCCTCAAGGCATTGGGTCTCAAGGCACCTGGTCTTCTAGTTAGCAGTATAGCCCTTGTTTTTCTCCACAAGTATCTCTAGGTATTGTGGCTCTCTTAACTACTTTTGGATCATGTGGGAATTTGAGGTTCCCTCACTAGCCATACCTGCCAGCCTTTTTTTTTTCCCCTGAATGCTCTCACCTCCCTGAAACTCTGACTAAACATAGGACTTCTCTCCCTAGAAACCACTCTGCTTTCATCAGTTCCCCTTGGGTCCCTCCTCTTCCTCTCTACCCCTCTCACCTCCACTCCTCATCCCTGTGAGAGAAATATTTCAGTCTCAGTGGAAGTTCCCCCTCATCCTCGGTGCTTTATTCTCTAGGCATTGTTTTGCTTGTGACTTACCCAGAGGCATCTACGTATACCCTCTTTGATGGGTTTTGAAAACCAAAGCCGGAGAGATGAGGTTTCCCCTTTCCTAGCTTTCTCCCCTGACACTCTTTCCCTCTGAAACAATGATCCAGAGCAAGAAAGAAGGTGAAAAAAGTTTCCTTTTCAGAAGAGAGAGAGATACAGAAAGCAAATATCACTTCTTACCTCAAAAATATTATCCCCAGACCCTAAGACAAAACTTAGGTAGACAAATAAGAAAAAAAAAAATGTTATCCCACTACCCTGTATCTAGAGAAATGAATAGCTGCATGAATAGCTGCATACTAAAGAACTGTTGTTTGGGCAGGGAGATGGTAACTTTCATCAAAAACCACTGATAACTTTCATCAAAATTCAGCAGATTCTATTTAAAGCCATTTACTCTAATAACATGATGATAAAGCAGCCCTTTGGTTTGCTTCCCCAAGTACCTAGATACTGTGTAGGAGATACTTTGCTCATGAGGATGACATGCCCTATGTTCTTTTTTTCTCTCTTTCCTAGAAATCCTTGCCTGACTTCCCCAGATTGGCGTGAGGTGCCCTTCATATGCTCCAGTATTCCCTGCACATCCATCTCCCCAAAAGTACTTCTTCCACTCAATTATAATTATGACTTATTTGTGTCTGTCACTAAACACTAAGCTTTACTTGACACCTGTGTGTCATGTTCAGGATCTGTTTCCAGTGTCATGTTCAGGATCTGTTTCCAGAGTATTTTAGTAAGTATTTTTGGAAAGGCAGAAGCGCCATTAAATCAGTGTTCACCAATTTGGGGGCTTTATGAACCACTAAAATTTTAAGGAAAAAGGTGGAGAAAAAAATAAAATGTTTGCCAGCTTTTTACTTGCTAAGTGAGGACATTAAATGTAACAACTACAATTTTGGTTTCACATCATTTTATCTTGAACTTGCTAATATAAGACCAAAGGAGTTGTAAGGATTCACTAAACAACAATCCCTGCAATAAAGTTTAACTTTTTTACCAGAGACCAGTGACAACTTCCACCTGGATAGGCACCACATAGCAGACACTTTAAGAACCACTGATAACTTTTTATATCCCTTCCAACAGATAAATCAGGGCAATATGAAATGGTAATTCACCTGTTTACAAGGTGGCAACTTCTGCATTTTAAATTTTTTTAAAGAAACACTTCCAAATAACTAGAACTTGTTTCCTATCCTCATTATCTATGTCTTTAAAGAAAAAAAAAGTCACTGAGCATCTTGGCACATGATTCTCAGCTGGGACTCATTATCCTCTTCAAGGTTTTCTTCTCTCTTTCCTAGTAAATCTCTGAAGGAGTGAACATATTAGAAAGTAAGAACTACTGTAATTTTATTTTTAAAACATGTTTGGGGAAGGGTTGCTCCAGTCTGATCTAAGAAGAAAAATAAAATTATACTTGAAATATCTCATGATGCAAAACATTTCCGACAAATTTATTTTGGATATAGCTCTTGTCTCATAAATTCAGCAAAATTCATTTTGGTTAAATTTTACACTAAAACAGAGAAAGTGTGTTATTAGTTTTTCATTTCACAAATCACAAAAATTCTTGATCTCAGTGACAAAATAGTGCATACATAAAAAGCATTTTCATTGGAACTACAGCAACAGATACAGTTATCTCTACAAATAGGTGTGGTTTTAGCAAATGGCAAAGACAATAAAGAAAACACAGAAACGGTATTTCTATTTTAAATTTCACTTATTTTGAGAACCCATGGGATAAATTACAGCAGCCTTTGGGAAAGCAGAACCATTAAAATTAGGAGATGGAAAAGATTAAATCAATGATGATGTAATCTAGACCCTTGATGATACAGGAGACTCCCTTAAAAATCTCCCCTGCATGCAGTGTTGGTTGTAATGCTTTAGGCTGGGAGAAATTTCTGAATCTAGCTTGTGCCTGCACAAATCTATGCTTTCTCCTTATTTTTATTTTACTTTCTGTTGTAACTTCTTTGTTGTGCTTAGAAAAAAAGAAACGAGGCCTTAATATTCAAATTTCACTCCATTTTTTTACAATAATACTGACTCAGCAGAAACTTTGGGAAAAAAGTGAAAAAAAATACTAATATTGAAAGCAAAGCATAGTAAGGTCTGGGCATGCCTGTAATCCCAGCATTTTGGGAGGCTGAGGCAGGAGGGTCATTTGAGGCCAGGAGTTTGAGACCAGCCTGAGCAACATAGTGAGACCCCATATCTACAATTTTTTTTTTTTAATATTAGCCAGGCATGCTGGCACACACCTGTAGTCTCAGCTACTTAGGAGGCTGAGATGGGAGGATTGCTTGAGCCCAGGAGTTCGAGGCTGCAGTGAGCTATGATAATGCCACTGCACTCTGGCCTCAGAGACAGAGGGAGACTTCATCTCAAAAAAAGTAAAGAAAAGAAAGAAAGAAAGCAAAGCATGTTATTTTCTGTTAAAAAAATAATTTTGCAGATAAATTTCCCAGCTAAAGTTCTGCCTCTCAATAAAATAAACAATATCTATATATAGGAAGAAAAATTCGAATCTCATGAATTAGAGATCTCTATACATTGCAAACTCTCAAGAGGAATTATGCTTTTTTTTACATAATGTTTTTTGCCTCATCAGAATTCTTTGAAAATAAAAACGTTTAGTACATTTGACTCCAATTTGAAATTCACATGTATAATCAAACTTGTGAAAAGCAATCTATTTTAATGTATTGGTTGCCATAATTAAGATACTACATAATTTATTAATTTAAGAAATAATTTAGTAGCTAGAAATGGTATTTATGATTGTTACTAATCTAGCTTATTTCAACATGCCTTTATAGGTCATAAAGTGTCATATTCATGCTATATATTTTTAAAATAGTAATATAAACTGGTCTTGCAGGTTTTCATTTAGTTCATAGAGTAATAGTACCCTAAACCATTAATTTTGAGCACAAGTTTTCCCATTCTAAAAATGCTGGAAATGAAAAACAAAAATGATACTGGTATCATTTTTTGAGAAGTGTTCATGATAACAGTTAAATATTTTTGAACTATCAGGAGCTAAATTTGGTTTGCTACTTATGAAAATAGTTATAACTGGCAGCATAATATCAATGAGTAGATATTAAAATGTCAACACAGACAAGATTATCAACCTGAGCTGCACACTAAGCACAATTAACTGAAAAACAAAAGTTCAACCAAAGTACACTGGTCTGATTTTCAGAGTTCTCTAAAGTTTCAGAGTACAGTTATTTAACATCAGTTACATGAAGCTGACTTAAATAGGCAATTTTTAAACTTAGAAGAGATAAAGAATGTTTTAATTTAAGAAAGAAAAATTATATGCAATATTACTCAATAAAATATAAAAACTCTTTTACTAAAAGACTAAGGTAGCTGAGCTTCTAAAATATATCTTTGAACTATGAGTGGACAAACCTGTGAGGAGACAGTTATTTTTAAAAAATTGTCACTAAGAAGTAGACATCCAAATGAAATTGTAGGCATACAAATGGTGATCTGAATAAGTACTTGACACAAAAATAAGGACATGCTGTTTCTCACAGTTATTGCCAAAAAGAAACTGTTGCATTAGGTATTTTTTCAATTGCAGCTAATATATTAAAACACTGATAATTCTTTAGGATCCTAAAACTTTGACTTGATTTCTGGCTTTACCAGTTATTGCCAATGAGACTTTGAGTTAAGTCCTTGACTGTTGCATTTGGTAGAAAGTAATAATACCTACCCCTGAAGGCTCTTGAGAAGATAAATGTCTGTGAAAGAATAGCACAAGGCCTGACACATGAATAAAATAAATTTTAAGTGGTGAAAAATAATCACTGCAATGAAGTTATCATTTCATGGACTATTTCTACATTCCTTCCCATTCGTCATTGAGGTCTAGTATAAGATGATCTAGCAAACTGTGTAATATTTTGTTGGTGACACTTAAATAGAAGCCTGACATAGATTTGAAAATAGTATCTCAAGAAGCAAAGGTAATTTTTATTTGTTACATTTTTATCCAGACTTTACTAATCTGTCTACCTTAAATTTGTAAAATCTATAAACAGTTGTCTTGAATTTTCAGCCAGATATCCAGGAAGCCCAAATGGTTTCCTAATCTTAGAAACATCTACCTATTCTAAACTAACTTTTCTATGAAGCATTGGAATGAAATGAGGTTATAACCACACCTGTGTCATGTCATTTCCCACACATAACCTAAAACTGAACCTCTTTTACCCATAAAAACACTGCTGATAAACCCTGCTAAGATACAGGTTTTTTTCCTCTCACTCTTTGGACTTTCCTCTTAATGTCCTTAGGGAAAAAGCCAAGATCTAAGTGTCATTTAACAATTTTAATTTTTAAAATTTTCTTTCAGCTTTAAAAGGAAATGAAGGAAATTTTCAAGAAATGAACATATGGGATATTTTTGGGGGGCTAACATGCAGTTAAAACATCTTGCATTTTAGAACCTAATATATTTCTTGTAGCCTATCATTCATTATGCTAATCCTATTCCTTATTGCTTACCTACATACGATCTAAAATAGATGGGGATGTAAGAATTGCTTCCACATAGTTGGAAATATAAATATAATCTTTTAATCCTTTAATAGGAAACATGAACAATAACTTCTGGAAAACTCTTCCCATGACAAGGTCTCTTCTCATACCACTGGGAGCCATAATGAAAATCAAGTAATTGCCAGGGAATCAGATTGGCCTAAAATACTGGTCAATTGTGGAAATGTCTCTAGGAAAAACAAATAGGACTGGGAGGTTTCCTATAATAACCATAATGTATAATTTCAGTGCATACATGTGAAAAAAATTATTCAAGAATAAGAAGAGAGACATACATTCTTCTTTACACTTTTCACATTTCACCACCTCATTTGGAATCCCTATCAATCACTTTATATTTATTGAATGTCCACTTTGTTGGAGGAACCAGGCTAGGGATGGAAAGAAACTTTTTGAGTCGTTTATAGAGAACTGAAAAGGTAAAGCAAATGTGTTAGTCAATTTGCCTGTTTGTCAACTTCTTCTCTCCTTCCACAGTCCCTGCTGAGTAAGCATCAGTTATGACATACACACACACACACACACACACACACACACACACACACAGAGCCAATTGGATCAATTGTAGGCACCTGACTCAAACTGAACCAGATTCTTTTTTCCAAGCATTTAGAATTGGAACTTAGAATGGGAGAAAATATTTGCTCTCTACACATCTGATAAAGGGCTGATAGCAAGAATCTATCTAGAACTCAAAAAGATCAACAAGAAAAAAATCAACCCCATCAACAAATGGGCAAAGGACATGAACAGAAACTTTTCAAAAGAAGACAGAATAATAGCCAGCAAACATATAAAAAAATGTTCAACATCTTTAATCATTAGGGAAATGAAAATCAAAACCACAATGTGATATCACCTAACTCCAGTAAGACTGGTCTTTATCAAAAAATCCCAAAGCAACAAATGCTGGCGAGAATGTGGAGAGATGGGAATACTCTTACACTGCTGGTGGGACTGCAAATTAGTGCAACCTTTGTGGGAAAGAATCTGGAGATACCTCAAAGAGCTACAAGTGGAACCACCATTTGATCCAGCAATACCACCATTAGGCGTCTACCCAAAGGAACAAAAGTCATTCTATAATAAAGACATCTGCACTCAAATGTTTATGGCAGCACAATTCACTACAGCAAGGATGTGGAAACAACCCAAGTGCCCGTCAATCCATGAATAGATTATTAAAATGTGGTATATGTATACAATGGAATACTACTAAGTTATAAGAAACGTTGCTGATCTGGCACCTCCTGTATTTTCCTGGATAGAGCATGAGCCCATCCTCCAAAGTGAGGTATCACAAGAATGGAAGAATAGGCACCACATGTACTCGCCATCAAACTGGCACTGACTGATCAACACCAAGGTGCTCACACAGTAGTAATATTCTTTGGGAGTAGGGGGTTTGAGGGTGGGTAAACTCACAACTAATGGACGCGATGAGCATTGTGGGGGGGGAGGGCATGTCTCAAATCATGGTTGGGATGTGGCAAAGTTATAACATGTAACCAAAATGTTTATACCCCCATAATTTCATGAAATAAAAAGAAGGTATTTGCAAAGTGTACATAATTTACTGATACCTGCTCCTCAGTGAAACATAGGAAAGAAGATCAATGTATTTTATTTAGCCTAAATATAACAAATGCCAAATATTACCTCCCTCTGTATTATTTACCCCAGGGTATTATATTATCCTGGGGTATATTATTACATGGGGTAAATAACATATAGGGAGATAATCCTGTAAATAATATATGGAGACTAGAAAGAGTATTATCCTGGCATAACCCTGTTCATGGAATGCCCTTACGAGTTACACTGGTTACTTTTTTCTTGGTTAAGAGAAACCGGTAAAGAGGCTTGGAATGTCCGCTATGGATCCAAGTTATTTCTGAAATTTGAAATAGTGTTACAGCATGCTGGAATTGCTTCAGTTCAGGGGGGTTCTTTGGACTGAAAGTAAGAAAGCCACAAAGCCATTATTTTGTTATGTATAAAAATATGTACGGTAATAAAACAAAAAGGAGTTCATTTACCTTAAAATAATAAATGCATGTCAAAGATAAAATATAAATCTAAGAAAAATAGCAGTAATAAATAAGCATAAGCTGCTTCTGTAAACATATATTCTTTCTCTTTTGTTCCTATTTGTAAGTTGTTTGTGCTCCTATCTAAGGCCAACCTTTGCAGTTTTTCACTAGACTCCAAGCCCTTTAATCAGCTCAGGCCATCATTCCAGCAATTCTTTTTTCTCCTGCTTCATCGTTTCCCTTTCTCCTGGATCATAAGCATAAAAACATGTTGTGGTTTCTCCCGTCAGAATTTTGTATGCCCCATTCCCCAGATATGTCTTGTCAAGGACACAAATGACCTTTACCTTTCTAAATCCAGTAATTTATTTTTTATCCTCATCTTATTTGACCTATGAGCAGCATTTTAAACAGTGGCTTCCAGGACACTCATTCTCTTGGTTTTCCTCCTGCCCCACTGGCCACCTCTCAAACTCTTTTATTGGTTCCTCCATGTATCTTTGGCCTGGCAACATTAGAATGCAACAA
The DNA here is from genome assembly GCF_020740605.2 of Lemur catta. NCBI lineage: Eukaryota > Metazoa > Chordata > Mammalia > Primates > Lemuridae > Lemur > Lemur catta. The sequence continues at coordinate 51,283,793 of NC_059136.1, forward strand.
AGCTGAATCATTGAACATTTCCTTTATACTCACTCTTGATAATCTCATCCAGTTCCATAGCTTTTAATGCCATCTATTTGCTGATGACTTCTAAGTTTGCATACCCAGCATAGACCTCTCCTCTGACTTCAGCACTCACGTATCTAACTGCCTACTTGACGTCCCAATTGGACATCTGATAAGCATTTCATACTTAACATGATTAAAATTAAACTCCTGATATTCCATTCATTCAGCCCCATCTAACCCAGCTTCTCCCATAATCTCCCCTTCCTCAGTATTGGCAACTCCATCCTTTCAGGTGTTCAGGCCAAAATCCTTATTGTCTGTCTTTCTCTCACGCCCCACATTTAATCTGTCAGCAAATCCTGTTGGGTTTGAAATATATCTAGATTTTAGCCACTTCTCACCACCTCTGTCTCTAACCTGAATTATTTCAACTGCCTGCTTACTGGTTCCTGCTTACCGCTTGTCCTATTATAGTCAATATAAAAGCCAGAGTGGGTCTTTTAAAAGATAAGATAGATCACATCATTTCTTTACTCAAAAATCCTCCAACAACTTCTAGCTCACTCTGAATATAAGGCCTTACAGCAACCTGCTACTCTATCTTGTTATTCCTATTGCCTATTCCTCTCCTCTCATTCCTTCTGTGCCAGCCCCCCTGGCCTCCTTGTTCTGGCCTCTTGTTCATGAAACACGCAAGAAATGGTTCTACCTTAAAGCTTTTGCCCTGCCTAAAAGATCACTTTCCCACATCCTTTCACCTTCTTGCGGTCCCCTTCTCTTCCCTTTCCCCCGTCCCTCAGTCATTCCATGGCTTGCTCCCTCTCTTGTTCTGAACAAGAACCTCCAGATGTTCCATTGGAGCTCTGGAACATTTGCTCCAATGTTCTCAGAGCTTCCCTGACAATCCTATTTAGAATATTCTAACTCTCCCTCCACCCAACTCTTGGCCAATTAGTATGCCCTTTTCTGCTCTGTTATTCTATAAGGCTTCTCACTATTTAATATAATGCAGTTTTAGTTTAGTTTTATATTCTGTGTGACCCCTCACTAGAATATAAGCCCAAAAAGGAGATTATTGTTTGTTTTGTTCGCTATTGTATCCCCCCCAGCCTAGAACAGTTCCTGGCATGTGGTAGGCTCTCAGTAAATGTTTTTCAAATAAGTTAACATATACACTGATACACTTTATTTTTAACCTACACATCGCTAGATTTTAAATAACAGGTGTCTACTTTTAATTTGATAAATTGTAGCCAATTTATTTTGTCTTTTTCTTTCTCTTACCTATAACCTATTCATAGGTTTTCTATTTATTCATAGGATAATAGATTTAGAGCTAGGAGGGACCTTTTTTTTTAAGACTTTATCTTTTAGAGCAGTTTTAGGTTCACAGCAAAATTGAGGGGAATGTACAGAGATTGCCTACATGCCCCCCACACACACATAGTTTCCTTCATTATCAACATCCCTCACCAAAGTGGTACATTTGTTATAATCAATGAACTTGGAGGGATGTTTTAAGGTGAAGAAAATTGCTTGGTCAACATAGACTATTTCACCTCTTTGGAACTCAGTTTCCTCATTTGTAATTGAATTTGTAAATCCAGCTCATCTTTTAAATCAACATTCAATTTGTGTGCCACAGTATCAAGAAGGTATATATTTAGTTTTTGTCCGTTATACCCCAAAATCAATCGCTTTTGCTGGAACTATTGAAGTAATTTCCTATTAAGGAAAATCTCCTTCCGGTAGTTCAAGAGGTGTAGAGAAGGAGAATGAGGGAGTTCAGGCTAGATGCCTTTATTTTGTTAGTAAAGCAGGAGATCTGGTCTTTAACTGAAAATGAGAGGGATAAGAATAGAAATAAGCATTTGGGAAGAATAGAAAAGATGTAGAATGATGTAAACAGTAAGTAGACAATTTACTAAGAGTTACTTTTGTTAAATGTATACAATCATGCAAATACTTTGGGGGGGGGTAAAAATCTAACTATTTAAATACCAATTGGAAATTACAACAGTTCTTTTTTTTTTCTTTAAAGACAGAATTTCACACTGTTGCCCTGGGTAGAGTGCAGTGGTGGTGTAGCTCACCACAGCTTCGAACTCCTGGGCTGAGGTGATCTTCCTGCCTCAGTCTCCAGGGTAGCTGGAACTACCATGATGTCTAGAGCGCCATGATGTCTGGCTAGTTTCTCTATTTTTTTAGTAAAGATGGAGTCTCACTCTTGCTCAGGCTGGTCCTGAACTCGTCGAGAGCTCTAGTGATCCTCCCACCTCAGCCTCCCAGAGTACTAGGATTACAGGCATGAGCCACCGTGCCTAGCCCTATAAAAGTTCTTTATAAGAGAAATACAAATTAAAAAAATTTTAAAAACATTTAAATAAATGGTACATCTAAATAACTTTGATAATATTAAAAGAACTTCATTTTTTTTAGAACTATGGTTAACTTTATAACACACTTTCGTATCAAAAGATACTGAGCCGTTTGTCTTATAAAGTCTTTCATATGATTTGACTCTTAGGGCTTTGGAAGGAACTGAATTTTTTCTGGGCCTTAGAAACAATTGCAGTTTCTTGAAATTCTATTATAAAAATTCTCTCTGGTCTGCCTATTCCCAAAATCTGAAATTATGAACATTTAGTTCACCATGAATTTGTTTATTTGTTCATTCATCCAAGCAGCTTTTGAGAATCTCCTGCCTGTTGGACACTACAAAGAACTATAAGAAATGAAAATGTATAAATATTGTGATATGTATTGTACTAGTAATTTAAGGATTCTTATCTGGAACTGCACTTAGATGTTTTCTTCACAAAACCCAGAAAGAACCCCTTGTTCTACCTCACTCTCAATGTCCACTCAGAGTTCAACTAGTATCAAATTTACCTCTTAAATATTTCTGTCTTATGTCTCCTCTTTTCCATGTCCATTAATACTACCCAAGTTAACACTATGGTAATTTCCCACCTCAAACTTCTTAAAGGCCTCCTGGTTTCTGTGTTTTAGTTTTCTCTCTCCAAATCTCCACATTGCAATTAGAATAGCCTTATGAAATCCAAACCTGATGTCATCCCTCCATTAAAATCTCCACAAAATCTTCACATTACAACAGTGCTCAACTACTTGAATTTTCTCTCAAAGATCATATGTCCTGTGCTGCACATGCTTTTCCTTCTGCTGCAGTGTTCCTCTCTCCCCCCACATTCTACACCTCCCTAAAGTCATTCTGTGCTAACATGCCTAGTTCAGGCACCACCTCAAGGAACCTTTCTTTGAGCCATTCCTTGCCTGCCCCTCTGAGTTAAAACTCTATCTCCCGCTGGAGTGCTTCCATATCACTATATAAACACCTCTAGGATTCCATTCATTATGCTAAATTTTCAGTAACAGTTGACTTGCCTATCTCCCACATTTATTTCTGAGCAACCCAAAGGCCAGAAATAAGTCTTTTAACTCTATTCTCAACAGCTCTTCCAGCATCAAATAAATAGTAGACATTCCTTTAATGTGAACACATTTCTCTTGGGAACTATTCTACACTGCTTCTCTACAGGTTGTACTCAAACACATGGAATATTATGCCTCTATTATATCTACAATCCTAAAAATTACTTAAACTTTCCTTTTTTATAATCATCAATTTCTTATGTTGCCTATTTATATGTACTGTAGCAGTTAATATCTTTTGAATTGACATTTCAGAGTTATTATAATATAGTAGAGCACTATAGAGACTTCTACATGATGATAAAGGAAGTAGCAAAAAATTTTCAATAACAAATAATTTTAGAAAACTGTGAATTAAAAAACATTTAAACCTGTTTCTTACTGACATATTTCTGAGCAAGTTCTCTCCATCCTCTTGTAATCATTCCCCTATCCCTATCCCCAGCCCTTGGCAAATATTGATCAGATTTCTGGCACTGTAATTTTTCCTTTTCCAGACTTTCATACAGTTATACAGTTTATAGCTTTTGCATCTGATTTCTCTTACTTAGCGTAATATTTCTAGATTCATCTTGAGATTACATGTATCAGTAATTAATTCCTTGTTATTGCTAAGTGGCATTAAGTTACATGAATGTACCATAACTTGTTTATGCTTTCCGCAGTTGGAAAGTTGTTTCTAGTTTATGACTATTATGAATAAAGCTGCTATGAATATTCATAAACAGGTCTGTGTATAGACATACATTTTCTTTGCCTTTGGAAAATGCCTAGGAGTGGGATTGCTTGGTCATATGGTAATTGTTTGAAAAGTCTATTTTCCCACTGAATTTGCTTGGTACTTTTGTAAATGAAGTTTCATTTATTTATATATTTTATCTTTTGGGCAATACCACACTGATTGCTATAACTTTACAGCATTATGATATTGAAATCAGGTAATGTGAGCCCTCCAACTTTGTTCTTTTCAAAAAGAGTTTTGGCTACTTGAGGTCCTTTGCATTTCTGTACAGATTTTAAAATTAGCTTGTTAATTTCTACAGAAAAGCCTGCTGGGATTTTGTTGAGTCCAGAGATAAATTCAGGGAAAAATAACATCTTAACAATATTGACTATATGTACTCACTATTAAATTGGAAGTAACCAATGAGTACATATGTGCACAGAGGGAAATAAAACTCAGTGGAAAGTAACCAGGGGAGAGTGAGGATGAGGGGAGGGGAATAAACCAACCTAATGGGTACTATGAACACTATTAGGATTTGGGTGATGGACACAACTGTAGCCAGGACTCAGGCATTACAAAAATGATCTATGTAACCTAAAACATTTGTACCCCCTTAATATTTTGAAATAAAAAAGATAAACAAATGAAAAAAACAATATTGTTGAAATTGCAATTTATGAACATGGTACATGTCTCCACTTATTTAGGTGTTCTTTAATTTTTCTAGTTAATATTTTGTAGTTTTCAGCATATAAATCTTACATATTTTCAAAAGATATATCTTAAGTGTTTTATGCTATTTAAAATGGTTTCTTTTAAATTTCAACTTCCAATTGTTTATTGTAATATTTAGAAATGTCATTGATTTTGTAATTAATATTCTATCCTGCAACCTTACTAAACTGACTTATTAGTTCTAGTATGTTGGGGTTTTGGGGGTTTTTGTTTTTCTGTGTACACTCTGCAGGATTTTCTATATTGATGACCATGTCATCTACAAATAAAGAAAGTTTCACTTCCTTTCCAATTTGGATTAATTGTGGTTGTTATTGTTGTTGTTGTTGCCACTGGCTAGACTCTCCAGGACAGTGTTGAACAGAAGTACTGAAGGGAATATCTTTGCCTTGTTTTTGATCTTAGGGGGGAAGATTTCAGTCTTTCACCATTAAATATGATAGATAACTATAGGTTTTTCGTAAATTCCCTTTATGAGGTTGAGGGAGTACCCTTCTATTTGTAGTCTGCTGAGAGATTTTACCATGAATGAATGTTGAATTTTGCCAAATTATTTTTCTGTGTCTATTGAAAAGATCATATTGGTTTTCTTATTCAGCTAATTGATATGCTGAATCCTTATATCCTCTATAAAATATATTTTAAATCTCCAAAAAGAGATATGGATTTCCACAACAAGGCCCTCTTTTTCATTGGACATTTTTTAGAACTAATAATCTATGGAACATACTGATATATAGAATAAATGTATAACATAGATAAAGTCCTTTTTTTCTTAAATCATAGGATTATTAATGTGGAGTAACTGGCTGGGCATGGTGGCTCATGTCTGTAGTCCCAGCACTTTGGAAAGCCAAGGTGGGAGGATTGCTTGAGGCCAGGAGTTCAAAATCAGCCAGGGCAACATAGTGAGACCCCTGTCTCTTAAAAAAAATTAGTCAAGTGTGGTGGCACACACCTGTAGTCCTAGCTGCTTGGGAGGCTGAGGCAGGAGGATCACTTGAGCCCAGGAATTTGAGGTTACAGTGAGCTATAATCGCACCACTGCATTCCAGCCTGGGTGACAGAGAGAGACCCTGTTTCTAAAACAAAAAAAAAAATGAAGGGTAGACAACATAATATGGATAAAGCACATAGCTGACTGCCGTGCACATAGTAAATGCTCAAAGGAAATTCAAACATTAAAAGCTAATTCAACTATTAATTTGAACATGAATTCTACATGAGTTTATTGCGTGCTTACTTTTTCAATAAGAGCACTGTTGGTGGTATTGTAAATATTATTAATATGAAATTAAAACAACTTTTACAAGATGTGATTAAGATACTTTTGGGTTTCTTTATCCCAAAAGGAAAATGGATGTATATTCTCTCAGAATTATAAAGAACAGTTGTCTTCACAGCTCAAATTCAGCAGATTTTAACCTTACCCTGCAGAGAGGCCTGACTACATTAAATGTTCCTCAGCACCAACATGACTATTATTATTTTAAAGGTTGGAAATGGCTTTTATGAAATTTCTTCCACATAAATAGGAAAAGGGGTAAGCACACCTGCTTTATGACCTAGCTTTTTTCATAAGGAGTAAGGAGACAGTTGATTCTTTCAAGCTCTCATGTGTCCCATCATACATGTAGAAAGGCTTCAACTATATGGGAAACCTTGGAGATCATAATCTGGTCTTTAACCATAACTTGTTGCAGAGGAAATAAAAACATTTCTGTGGACTCTGTGGAAAACAAGGATATGATTTGATAACCACACACACACAAACACTATAAAAGTAAATGCGGCTTTACTTTACATTTTATTTTTCACTCAGAGAGTCCCAAACTTATTGTCTGCACTGGTGTTATACAATCACAAATAACTTTACTGATCAATTACAGACTAGGTTTTCATTTTCCTAATGTAGTTGGTTTGTTCCTTTTAGTGTAAGAATTCTCAGGAAAGGAGAAGAACCAGCAAATTGCAAGTGACATACCAAATATCTCTTTCCTGTTACAAGTTTTTGCTTTAAAACTAAGTAATTATGTGGTTCTAATGATTCACTGTCCCTGGGACAATACTTTCCTGACATTTCAGAACAGCAGTTTATTATAATGCTTACATATGGGTTTGATATTGTATGTTGTTAAAAGAATCAGCAGGTCTAGACTGGAGTTTATGTTTTAAGTTAATGGTAATGATCTGCTGTATTCCAAACAGAGGGGCATGTGATTGAGCTCATACCTTAAAGCAAGTATAATTGGGTATTAGGAAGTAGTCACACTGCCTATACTGTGGGGTGGCTATGGGGGTATGGGGGGAAGAAAAGATTCATCAGGCCTTTGATCTCTAACTCTAGGAATGCATAAAGTACCTAGATTAATAAACAGCTATGTAGTTAGTGGGTGTGATTCTGCCTCAGAGTGGTCACAAAGGCCTGAGGACCAGCCTTAAAATCAGGAAACCTAGTTTCAAGCCCCACTAATGTCACTTATCTTAGATAAATTTACTAATTTTCTGAGGTTTTGCATCTTAATCTTAACTCATAGTTTTATGGTGAAACTGTAAAGATGACAGGCAAAATAATTTATAAACTATAAAACACTATCATATTGGTAGCTCATGCTTAAATGCAAAAACTTAGAAATAATCACTATACTCATTTTTAATAATATTCAAAGATAAGGGTCAATTTGTTTTCAATTTTTGTTTATCCATGGTCTCAATGACTGCAAAACTATTTCTTTGAAGTATATTGATATTTTCTGAATTATATAGTTGATGTTATGAATCTATATCTTCTAACATTGTTATTTTCTCTCCTTGTGGTTGTAAGCACTTAGAGCCTAGTCCATTGGCCTCTGGCCAGTCTCCCCAGGTTTTAAAAATAATTGTTAGTGGCTTATGATGACTTCAGCTAATTCCTTAAGAAACCTAAGAGGAAAGAATTGGAATTTACAAATTGGAAACTTTTCAGTTTAGAAAAATATCTATTTTCTCTTATATTTTAGTGCAATCTTTTGGTCTTTTATCCATTTATAGCCACCCAGAAGAACTGGATCACAAATGAATTTTTCTAAGATAGATTAAAAGTAAATAACTCTTCAAAATACTCATTGGGATAGCTGAGATATTCTTTTTATTTTCTTTCCCTTAATATCTTTAATAAATATCTTTCTATTTATTTCCTTTTTCCACATAATTATAGCTCATTTCTTTGTGACTTCTTGTTTGAATCCTACAGGGATATCCTAAGACACTTTCAACAGTCTTTAAAAACATTATTCCATATGGACATTTTAAAGAAAAATAAAACCCAGAAAATTAAAGACAAAGCTTTTTGAGTTTCTTTAAATCTTGGCTTCCAAGTGCCATTATACTCTATGCCTGGTTTAACTTATAACTTATGAAATTCATAATTTTGTGTTCATCTGACTTTTAAGTCAATGCTTTTAATGTGTTATTTTTTTAAGTACTGCTGTGAGGGTGTTTCTGTTGACCTCACGAAGCAATGACCCTTTTCATTGAATTAAGAACTCTTTGAGTAGGATTCTTCTGAATTTAAAAAATATTATCTTAAGAAGATCCTTTACCAATTTTTTAAGACAGAGGATTGCTTTCCAATTACCATGTTATTATATACTGGGCATGCAAAATGCCATCTTTTATTGCACAGTCATGTGGATTTTAAAATTTAATTAGTGAAATTTAATTAAATGAGTGCATAGCTTGTATTAACGTTTTGGATAACTCATCTAATCAGTGAGATATTCTTAGACAAATGTTTTTGTTTTTATTATGTCTAATTAAAATGTTTAATGGTTAGCTATAAGACACATGCCAAAGGTTTCATTCACATTAATAACTCTGCCTCAAGTAATTTCATTTGCTTTTGGTAAATGTGGCTGCTCTTATTTCACTCCATGCAAGCTTTTGGTTTTCATTTCCTATTTCATAAACATCATCATCATAAGTTGATTTCAGTATTCTTACATTTCTTTTTTCTCTAGTCTTTCCTTTTCCACATAGAAATTCCAAGACAAAGAAAGCATGCTTTACTCTTTTTTTTGTTTTTTTCCAATAGATTTAGGGAGTCCAAGTGGTTTTTTGATATATGGATGGATTGTATACAGGTGAAGTCAGAGCTTTTAGTGTACTGTCACCCAAACAGTATACATTATACCCAAGAAGTAATTTTTGATCCCCTCAGCCTCTCCCCTTCTAAGTCTCCAAAATCAATTTTTACCACTCTGTGTGGCCATGTATACCCATCACTTAGCTCCCACTTATAAGTTAGTACATGCAGTATTTGTTTTTCTATTCCTGAGATACCTCACTTAGGAAAATAGCCTCCAGCTCCATCTGAGTTGCTGTGAAAGACATTATTTCATTCTTTATGGCTTTTTAATGGCTGAGTAGTATTTTATGGTGTATATATACACACACACACACATCACATTTTCTTTATCCACTCATCAGTGGCACTTAGGTTGATTCCATATCTTCGCAGTTGTGCTGAGGCAAACATACAGCTTTACTCTTAACTTTCCCTAAATGAAGACATTGGCCTAAAATATCAGATAATATAATCAAAAGTAATGAAATGATAATATCATGAGAGGTGTTGCAGGTATTACATAAGCTTAGAAATCTTAAGTAATCATTAATGCAGCAAATAAATGTCAGAACCAGTGCTCAAATCCAGGTCTTGAGACTCCTAGACCTTTGCTTAAATTCCCTCCCCAAGTCCCTTAAAAAAGAAACCCTTATTCTTTTCTTATCAAATATGTAACACATACTTATTTGTAAACCTTAGAAATTAGATAAGCAAAAAGAAGAAAATAAACAATAGTAAATCATAACCAGTGTTAACTTCCTGGTGTATACATTTCTTGATCAATGCTGTCCAATACAGTAGCCAGTAGCTTTATGTGGTATTTAAATTAAAATTAAATAAAATTAAAAATTCATTTCCTTAGTTGCTTTAACCACACTTTAAGTGCTCAACAGCCAAGACGGGCTAGAGACCACTGTATTGGATTCCTTCATCATAGAAAATTCTATTGAACAGTGCTATAAATGTAGACTTTTATGCATGAAGAAGTGCATACACACATGTACACAGAAGTATATGCAGGTGACCCTTGAACAATACAGGTTTGAACTGGGAAGGTCCACTTATGTGCAGATATTTTTAAGAAGTTACATCAAATGTGCTTGCCTCTCCTGCCTTTCCTTGCGCTATCTCCACCTCTTCTGCCTCTGCCACCACTAAGAAAACAAGAGCAACCTCTCCTCTTCCTCCTTCTCAGCCTACTCATCGTGAAGATTATGAGGATTGGCTGGGTGCAATGACTCACGCCTGTAATCCTAGCATTCTGGGGGGCTGAGGCGGGAGGATCACTTGAGCTCAGGAGTTCAATACCAGCCTGAGCAAGAGTGAGACCCCATCTCTACTAAAAATAGAAAAAATTAGCTGGGCATTGTGGTGCATGCCTGTAGTCCCAGCTACTGGGGAGGCTGAGGCAGGAGGATCCCTTGCGTTCAAGATTGCTGTGAGCTAAGCTGATGCCATGGCACTCTAGGGCAACAGAGGTGAGACTCTGTCTCCAAAAGAAAAAAGAAGATTATGAGATTGAAGACCTTTATGATAATCCACATTCATTAATGAGTAGTAGATATATTTTCTCTTTCTTTCTTTTCTTTTTTTTTTTTTGAGACAGAGTCTCGCTTTGTCGCCCGGGCTAGAGTGAGTGCCATGACATCAGCCTAGTTCACAGCAACCTCAAACTCCTGGGCTTAAGCAATCCTACTGCCTCAGCCTCCCGAGTAGCTGGGACTACAGGCATGCGCCACCATGGCTGGCTAATTTTTTCTATATAGATTTTTTTTTTAGCTGTTCAAATCATTTCTTTCTATTTTTGGTAGAGACAGGGTCTCACTCTTGCTCAGGCTGGTCTCGAACTCCTGACCTCGAGCAATCCACCCACCTCGGCCTCCCAGAGTGCTAGGATTACAAGCGTGAGCCACCATGCCGGCCTATTTTCTCTTTCTTATGATTTTCTTAATATTTTATTTTCTCTACCTTTATTATAAGAATACAGTATATAATACTTATACAGATTACTTGTTAATCAGCTGTTTATGTTATCAGTAAGGCTTCCAGTCAACAGGAGGCTTTTAGTAGTTAAATTCTGGGGGAATCAAAAGTTATATGTGGGTTTTTGACTTCAAGGGGGGTTGGTTCCCCTAGCCCTTGTGTTCAAGGGTCATTTGAATACATGTATAAATGCATATTTTAAAACTATAAATAGGTGTTCCTACACATAATATTTTTAATTAGACATTTTTCACTGAACATGTTATAAACATTTCCCATGTTAACATATGTCATTTGAATGATCACTTTAAAGCATAAATTGTTCATTGTACCTATATACCATAATATATTTAACCAAACTCTTCTTTTTGTACTTTTAGACAATTGCTATTATTTTAACAGGATAAACAATGCTGCAGTGGACTTCCCTGTTTATACAACTTTATACTTTTATCTAATTATTTCCCTAGGATGAAACTCTAGAAGTGGATTTTTTAAGATAAAAAGATGTACACAATTTTAAGGCATTTACTATAAAGACCAAATCGTCCTGCAGGAAGAAAATGTAATAATATACATCTTCACCAGCAGTGTGAGAACTTGCCTGTTAATCCCTACCCTTACTAACATGGTGTTAGTTTATTTGCTTTTTAAATTTATAAAAACTTCATGTACTTTATTCTTGGCCTATCAGTTTCCTCACAAGTTTTGTATTTAAGAAGTAGTATACCAAGTAACTAAATTGCATAGAAAAAAGTGTGAGCTAAATCAGGAAAAAATTAAGATTTAATTTAAAATTATATATGCACATATAATTATTTATAATATATAAAATTTGAATTATATGTATATTTATATACAATTATATGAATATAAAATATAAATGTAAAAGTATATTAAATTATACATATATGTTTATATTCATGTCTCCACATGTCAACATTTATAATTAGGAATAACTTTCACTTAATATTTTAATAGGCACATTATTTTCTGCAAAACATCTTAATTATGACAAATTCGTCACCACACAGTCCATTTTGAAACCACAATAATACATTCCAGGATGTGTTATGCTGGGAAGTTGCCATTCTAGGAAGAATGATGTCACTTGGCCTTTAAGTTGGTGTGTCAGAACATGCTCAAGGAAAGTAATATCTAATCAGAAGGCATGTATTACAATGGCTACTTAATTGTAATTCATTACATTTTAGTTCCAATAGCATCTATTTATTCTGTGAGATTTTTTAAACAGTGTGTTCTCTAAAAAGATTTTCACTAGTCATTAAATTTGATTTCTTTAAAGTACCAAAACCTTCACTTAACAACAAAGATACAAAAAAATAAAAATCTCAAGTACCAAAATGTAAAATGTATACCTTAAGCTATAAAACAAACAGAAATGACGCGCTTTTCTAATTGTGGTAGAATCTGATTGGTTCTAGTTCCCATGCCTAGTAAGTGATGATCTCTGCCCTCTTTGAGCTCCTCCATTCTCAGATTATGTGTTCTATACCTGTCGTTATCCTATCACGTGACTGTAAGTGGTTCTATTTCTATACATTACATTAGCTCAAAGTAGTTTCTCATATGATTTAATCATCACTGGAAAGCCTTGAGGGAATGCAATACGAGAGAGGTAAAGGTTGATGAGAAAATAGAGGCTAAGGGCCCTTAAAGGGCAGAGCTCTATAGTAGGAGTGAGGTCATTAGGGTAGGGGAGGAGAGAGCTAGGTCAAAAAAGACAAATTAATATTTTCATAATTAAACTTCCCCACCTTGTGAGATGTAGATTGAAAGGTATTATAGTTTTCTTTGCATTTAGTTTGAGAAGTTTTGGGGAGCTGGTGAGATTCATAAAGAAAGGAAAGTATATCAGGTAAAAAAAAATGCAGGAAGAGGGAGGACATTCCAAGAAAAGAGATTAGAAGGTATGCTCAATACACCTGGAGTTGCAACATAATCACTTGGAAAGGAAATGAACATTTATGTACAATATCTGTATTTTCAACTGTAACACCAAGGTGGGTAAGAGAAGTTTTCATAAAGAAAGGCAAAAGGTAATTTTTTGCTTATCACTGAGATAACTAATATGTTAACTCTTAGGACCGAGATGAAATTCAGCACTTTACCAAAATAGAACTGTTGTTTGAAGACTTAAATTATAGCTCAGCTATTCTTATTGATGGTTAGGCACTTCATCTCCAGAGTTGTTTTCTGATATAGATCAATAGCAATTTGTTAAAGACAAATTATAAAAGATTCCAGACACTGTAGTTATTGATTGAACATGTATTAATATTTTTAAAAGCCTGTATACAATAAGTGATTAATAGCAGTCATATAAGATAAAAGTATATATTACCTTTCAGGGCACAGGTTTAAAATTTATCATTTCTTTGATTTATGGTTTATTTAATTGGGTTTATTTAATTGTTTTTACTCCATTTTTGCTAATATAGTCTAAAGTTTAGACTATGAAAAAACACTGGAATGCTAAGTAATCTTTCCATGTGTACTTAATTAGTGTGATTTCTAGAAATTGCACATGAGAATGTGATGTCCTTTTAAGTAAAGCAATCTCTCAGAGGGAAAAAGGCATGACAACATGCAATTGAGAATAATTGGAATATGGATTTGTGTTGTTATAATAATGATGCCATAAGTAGAAGATGAGGACATTAACATTAGATTCAGAGTGTAAGAAGAGCATATACAGCCTGTCCCACTGATAAATCACTTGGAGGAATTTTTAGTTTATAAAAGTTTGATATTTGAGAATGGCATATAAATTATCCTCTCAAGCCCTTTTTCCAAAATTAACAGTGTGCCTGATATTTCTTTTGAGAAAATAAACTGTATCTGGAATTTAAAATTCTACAATTCCACAATTTATTTAAATATATTGCTATAGAAACAGCCATCATAGAAACCTTTGTTCCTTTAAAAAGAATTGGAAGTAATTGAGTAAAATTTCACCCATCCTCATGCAGTTTACCAATTTTGGATTGGCAGTAAATTTCTTCATGACCCTGAGTAATTCGAGTAAGTACAGAGACTGGACATAGTGGCTCTCAACTTTAGTTTCAGCTACTTGGGAGGCTGGGGCCTAGAAGTTCAAGTCCAGCCTGGGCAACATAACAAGACCTTGTCTCTGAAAAAAAAAAAAAAATACAAAAAACGAAGGTTCAAATACTAGGGGAGAGAGATTAGAAAAGGGATAACCTTAAAGAAAGTCTTCAGAGAGGCCATGAGGCCTAACCACAGTTTTAGACAATGAATGAGAGATTGTCAGGTAGACAGTAATAAAATAAAACTAGCCTTTCCTATTGGACCCTGTTCTAAGTGCTGTATATGTAACTATTTTAATCCTCAGGGGTATATAAGGTAAGAAATATAATTTAGTTTGAGGGATAAGACACCTAGGGCACCTGACTAAAGTCTCTCAGCTGGTAGACAGAGAAGCTAAAAGTCAATGCCAGAAAGTCTAATTCTGAGTCTCTAACAGAGGCAGGAGGATGGCCTGTAGTCTCTCCCTGCCTTTAGCTCACCCTGTGGAGAATGGTCAAATTAATTAAAGCTGCCCATCTCCACTTCACTTCACCCTTCATTTACACTTCCCATGCTCCATTCATCAATTCATCTACAACAATCAATACATTTCAGTCTATTTTCTTTTAATATGTCACCTATGGATAAACTGAAACTGCTTCAGAACTTTAGAAAGAAAGCATTTTCCTCAAAACCCTTTTCTTTTTAAAAAGCTCTTATACATCAAAAGCTTCCGTTTCATAGTTGCTATTGGAGAAATAGATCCCTCTCTTTTCCCTGCATTCATGCTCCAAGAATCCTCACCCTCCCTGAGATGATGGAGGCATCTAGTTGAAGAAGGAGTGTGGCACAACTAGGAAGTGTGGGAAAACACAAGCACATTTATAGAACTTTAAATTCTAAATATAAAATAAATTCTCAAATATAAAAAGAAATAAGCAACATACAGTTGACCTCGAACAACATGGGTTTGAACTGCACAGATTTTTTTCTGACCAAATGTGGTGAGATGCAAAACCTGCCTACTTGGAGGGCTGGGTTCCACGAGGCCAACTGCAGGACTTGGTTATGTGACCTGGGAACGAGGGAGTGTGTTCCCGGAACCAATAACCAGAGAGTACCAAGGGACAACAGTAGAAAAAAATCCGGGTGATCAGAAAAAGCATATGAGAAAAGAGACTTTAGGAGGGTGGTCAGGGAAAGCCTCTGAGAGGGTGGTCTTTGCACCTTGTCCCAAGAGTTGAGGATGAGCAATCCAGGGGAATAGCTGCAGGAAAAACAGAGCAGTCCAGGCTTAGTTCCTCCAAGGAACTGAAAGAAGACTGTGAGCCATGGCAAGAGGATGTCAAGAGTTAGAAAGAAATCATCAGGCAGAAATCATCCTTTCAGACCATGGTAAGGAATTTGAATTTTACCATTTCTGAGAGAAATGGAAGCCAATGAAGAAATTTAACTAGAAAAGAAGTGTGATCTCATTCAAATATATATGTATACACACATATATTTTTAAAGTAGGACCCTGTGAGTAATGGATTCTAAAATGGATATGCGACATCCAAGTGGAGATGTAAAAGGCATTTGGCGTTTAGGTGAGTGGTCTGTGTTAGAGACCAATTTAGAGCCCTGTACATGGTTAATACGACCCGGGAAAAGAGACTAGACAGAGGAAAGAAGATGATCCAGGACTAATTCCTGAAGCTTTCCAAATTCAAGAGCTTTAGTAGAGGAAGAGTAGCTAGTGAGGTCAAAGCAAAACTTAGTCTTTGTCTGGCCAGCCAAGACTTAGTTGTAAGGAAGCATGGAGGCTGATGCCCCTGTCTTTTGAGCTTTCATGCTTATCTAATCTTCTGTCATTAAATTTGACTTTGTCAATATGAGATTTTAATTTGAGCTGTGTTTTTGTCTTGTAAAACACTGAGCAAATATGGATTGGATTGGATTAATGGTATTAGTGATCATCTTTTGGCCAGTACAAATGAGTATATATTAAGGAATGTGTTAAAGAGGCAGGGCTACACTATATGAAATGTTTTTTATATGTCCAAATCTTGAAAATGATGATTCTGACATTAAAGACATCTATTATATTAAATTGAAATTAATAAGAGTGTCAGTTATTCTTGACATTATATAATATTTTATATCTTAGCAAAAGATATAAACTATTCACAATATAACCACAGTCTTTCTAGAAAGATGCTATGTCTGATTGTCCAATTACTCTAGTCCACCCAAACTTTGACAATTTTTCCCTCAAGCTAAGTTTTATTACTCTTTCAAAAAGTTTATTGTTTTAAAGTTAGACTTAATGTGGGATAAACTGTATCAAATAAAACAGAAGAACACAAGCAGCAAAAGTAGTTTCATTTGGTGGGTAAGTATCAGCATAGAAAAAGCAATATATTATCCTGTCTCATTTTTTTAAATTTCTATATCAAATTAAGTTGGATAAAAAGTTCCAATTTTTCTTCAGGCAAAATTTTGTTTTCATAAGCAGCAGTTTTCACTTAATACAAAATAACCCTGTGGCAAATGCCCAGATTTTGTATTAACACGTGTAATTTTCCAGAAATGTCAAGTTCTATTGCTGACTCTTTAATATGGATTGATTAGATGCAGTGTCAGAGTTCTATTAAGAACATCTGAAGTGACGAATGCCTAGAAAAGTGGGTACATCAGTGGTAACATTAATATTTTGTTTCGGGGAGGGACTGATTTTTGCTAAAGCTGCACATTTCTCTGGGCTTGAATGAAGCAGATAGAATTTCAGGCTGAGTGATGAAGTACAAACACTTGCATTCAGATTCTTTGTTATTTTACACACGTATACATGGCTGTCAAGGGAGTTTCTGGTTCCTCGTGATATTCATTAGCTTTGTGGGTCTCTTAAATCATCCAGCTGTATCATATAGTAATAGATGTGTACATCCAATTCCAACACCTCCTGGTCATCTTACATTGCCCGTGGGTCACATTTGTCAAAGTTAGTCTTTTTTGACCTGGAGTCTTGTCTTCTTCAGTGCTAAATCAATAGCCATATTGTTTTTACAGTACCTGATTACATTTGAATTTTATACTGGAATACTCTTTCTCCTTTCATTGTACAATTGTCCAAGATTTACAATTTCATTGTGAAATTTTCCAAAATTTTCCATTGGTAAAACAACCAATGGTATTTATCCTTTTAAGTCATAAACCAGCATAAAATGACTGCTTTCATTATAAATTAAGCTTGCATCTGATTTCTAGTTGCAATGGCCACAATTTAAAGTTTAATATATACTCACGACTCAGAATTAATCTTCCTTTTATCTCTTCTCTTTTTTCATCACAGTCACAGATGGAAAAGTTGATTTCCCATTTTTTTTAACATATCTGTATATGGGTATGCTGCCTCTCTTTTTTTTTCCCTCCGTATGAAAAAAATCCTTATATTTACCTTATCTTCCACATGGATTACTACAGTATTTTCCATGATACTAGCTTGATTGTTCATTTAATATCAAGTATTTGGTGAGCATTCACTATGTGCCAAACACTGCGCTAGACCTAGGGATAGAACTATAAACAAGTTAGACTGACTACCTCTTGTGGAGCTTGTAGTCTCATAGGGGAAATGGATGGCCAATTGCATTCTAGGATAGTAAGTGCTACAATGGTGGAAATGCAGGGTTCCAGGTGAACATATAGAGGGAATTTTTTAAACAATCTTTTCTCTCAAATAGGGATCAAATTCAGTAGCTCCATTATATCACTTAATCAATATCCACCATTGCTTTTCTGTAATAACTCTGCTTTTGAGCAAAATTTTACCTTCATTCTAGTTAAAAGTAGCATTTCAGTTTTTTAAAGTCACTTCTCCTGTGGGAATAGTTGGCTTTTCTATGTACAGATTCACTAGTGTGAAACACTTTTCCTCTGTACCAACTGCCAAGTGACCTGATGCTCTGTCATTCTTCAAATGTCTTCATCCTTTGGCTGATGCTTATAGTAGTTTCTCCCTGGACTGTGAACAGCCTTTCCTAAAATGTCATGAGATACCAGCTTTCCAGAGGCTCACCTGATCTTTAAGGACTCACTCAACATTCAGAGCCATTATGTCTGATGTTCTTCATTATTTACTACCAGTGTATGCCCATTTGTGGCCCAGTAGACAGAGACAAAATATTCTTTTTTATCCTTATAACTTCTTTATCTCGCAGCACTGGGCAAATGAGTAAGTATTTCAGGTTATGAAATAGTCCTTCAGGGTAACAGTGATATAGGCTGTAGACTGTATTTGCTAATTACTTCATTGATTTTAAAAACTCAGCCACTTATTGAATCATTTTGTGTATCAAATACTTCTAAAAACATTATCATAGTAAGCATGCAATTTAGGTATTAGTATCCATATATTTTAGAAAAAGAAAATGAGTCTCACATCATATAACTCCTCACCCAGCTAGCAACAGACAGAGAGAACTCAGGATGTGAGCCCAGGTACTTGGGCTCCTTTACATTGTACTAACTCCTGCGTTAGATAGTCTCAGGTTTGCCCAGGCCCTCAGACCACTGGAACTAAAGCTTGCAATGTCTTAGGTGCCCCCTTTTCCCAGTGGTTGGGATATGCAATTAGTATTTTACCTACTTGAATCCAGAACATCCAAGATACAACCTAGGATACTTACATATGACTAAATTGTGGTAAATTCCTTGACTCCATCATGGATTTTAACAAATGGCCTATCCTACCAGTCTCTTCTTCCTGGTGCCTCCCCTTTATCCTCACCCCCTTAGGACCACTTACCTGACTCTAATGTCATTAACTAAGGGCTATACCAACACATATACATGATACCAGCCACCATAAACCACTTTCCAAATTAGGTTCACTGAATATCCACTTGAATCATACCCAAGCCTGAGTTGCCATGTTTGGTGTGATTTTGACTCATGTCCCCTTCCTTTGGGACCTGTCCTTTAGCTAGCCCTATTTATTCTGATCTTGTTCTCTATTTCTTCCCGATCTGCTTCTGAAAGAATTACACAACCTTTGCCAAGCTTCTTGAGGTCTTAACTGAAAGTAATAAAGGAAATGTATATCTTTCTTCAGGCTTTATTTTGTTGCTCAGATTTTATTACTTTTTTTTTTTTTTTACTTCTCCACTTTTTAATGGACACTTCCTTCACATTTACACTAAACTAATGTTTCTGAAGTGTCACTTCCATCTTGTTATGTGTAGGAAATTTTTAGAGTCTCCTGTTACCTAAATGTTACTAGTCTGATGCAGAGTCCATTACAATTTAGTCAGAGCTAAATATACCTCAATCAGGCAAGTATATTCCCTACTTTCTCCCACCCCAGCTCATCTGAAAACCTTTTCTCATCTCACTACCCTTACCCTGAATGCTCTCTCCTAATCTCTCCCCTGCTTATCTAGTTTCACCCATCACTTAAAGGCCTGGTTTTATTTCCACTCAGAAGTGCCCCCCTCTCTGTGATCAAAACACACTAATCTCCCCACATAGAACTCATTATCTGTGTTACTTCTTGAAATGTACAGATTCTTAAAATATAAATTGAACCAAGCTAAGACTTTTCAATGGCTTTCCATTGAATTTAGATCAAAATCCACCCTCCATTCCATTGGCTTCAAAGCTGGGTATAATCAGGCCTCTGCCTACCTCTTCTTTATCAAGCCCTACTTAATCAGTTCTTTCATTAACAAATAAAATGGAGCTTCAGAATTCCAAGAGAAAGAAGCCAGCCAAAGGTTTTCAATAAAATTCCGTTTATTATTTTATCCAAGTTAATGTTGAGTAATAAGATTTTACCCACACAGTTCCTCAGACCTCAACTTGTAATATTTCTTCCTTTATTTCAGAAGTCTAGAGAGTTGCAATTGCTGTTCCTATGGCACTCCTCCCCACACCGAAGAAAGGAAGATAAAATAAGATTCATATATGATTAAGGTATGTGAACATGGTTGCTAACGTCTTCCAAAGGCAGGGGTGAAGTACAGCCTCACCCTTTCTTTTATGACTCTTGTGAATGATAGTGTTGACGTCCAATTACAATGTTTCTTATTTGGGACACTGAGAGGTGGACTTTCACCATTTTCTAACTTCATAAAAATACAAATCAAGAATATATACTGTTTTGGACAGAAAATGGGATATAAGAATTTTATGGAACTACAAATGATGTTTCTTCATTGACTGTAATTTTTATAAATTATTTCTTGGAATGCAATGGTTGGATCCTATTCTACTTGTATTACTATGTTCTAAGAACCAAGGTCAATTTTTCAATCCCATCACTTCCCATGTTAAAAAAGAGATATAGAATGGCAAATACTCAAAAATCTTCATTTGCAGACAGAATATACCAAGAGTCTTTTGCTTCATCTCATGTCTCTGGTCCCTTACTGTATTTCCCCACACTGGCTTCCGATCTGTTGCTCAAACGGCCAAGCTATTTCCCACTTTAGGCCTTTACGTGTCTGCCCAGAACATATTTCTTTTCATCTCTTTTCACGGCTGTCTCTTCTTTCAGGTGTGTCACCTTCTCAAATCTTGACTACTCCCCAATCTAAAGGAGGTTTCTTTTTTAATCTTTGTCTTATCAACCTGAGAGTTTCTTTTACAGAACTCTTTATAACGTTTAATTTTTCTGTTTGTTGACTTATTTAATTTTTAAATTTCTTCCCCATTGGACTATAGGCTCCAAGATGGCTGATCATGTTGCTTTTTTTAATGGTAGGATATCCAATGCCTAGTCCAATGCTTGGCACAAAGGTCACAATTGATCAATATTTGTTAAATGAATACTTCCCATTTTTCAATTTTAAGAGAATTGTTATTTTTATGTACCTATGTTTTATTCCTCAATTACACTGTAATATCTTTAAGGAAAGAGAAATATCTTAAGCATTTTGCCTCTTAGTAAATATTTATTGAATGAATTACCTTATTTATTTATTTATTCATTTATTTTTTTTTTCAGAATTACAGTTCTTCGTTTACTCTTTTAAATCTGTACTTCATTACAGTGTTGGTTGACATTTTGGGGGAGCCCTTTAAAAATTAATCTAACTGACATGGGAAGATCGAGGTGTTTTAGAGCTTGAAGTTCATACAATTTGGACAGATATTTTGAAAGAAAAAAAGATAACAGATACAAATCAGGTACTGGCTCTTGGAAGGGACCTGTGTAAATGAAAGGAGCCTAAAACTCAAGCTTTGTTTAGCTCTGCTATGCATCAGCCTCTGTTCACTGGACAGAAATCTTGATTGCTGCATATTTCTTCTCACACTTATGTTCAGAATTTGCAAAACGTACATTTGAGCCACATTGATCTCACAGATTATGCTGTCTGACCCTAGATGCAGTACCACCCTTGCTTCACACTCCTGTCATTCCTGTTTATTGCATTCAACTAAATGCCAACTGGATATCAGTATGAGAGGCCAGCTTCCCCATGACAGCTGTTAGTACACTGATACTAATGCCATGATGTCAGTAGTTATGTTGGCATTGCTCTAGCTTCATATTGGCCTGAAAATTTCATTCTTCCTCGCTTTCAGAAATTTTGCTCAAAGTCTCAAGTCTGCTTTCTTTTTTCCTCCCTTAACTGTCACTCTAAATCAGGAATTGGCATCTATTTTATTGACACCAGTAACTTTTTTTTTCTGTTTCTTTTTTCTCACAGAACTTAGATTTTTAAAGAGTGAGGGTAAGGCAAATGCAGAGCAGCCACCACACTGTCCATTTGACGTGTTTTATTTCCCAGCTACTCTATTTGCAATACTTGAAGGCAGTTTCAGTTTTACTGATGAGGTCATAAAGTTAAGGAAAAAAAATGGGAATATACTAAATATGTCACTAAGAATTAGAGTTTCTCAAATAAAATTTCCTTGCAGCAGCAGAAGGGCAGCCCTCTGCCCCGCTGCCCATATTTTAGGCCAGTGAATTATTGGCTTTCACAGCGAGCTGAGTTCAGTGGGTCTGGAGACGATCTGCCAGCTGTGAGGCAATGTTTAGGTTAAAAGATCTGTCTCAGAGATTGGGAATGCTGAAACACGGGTAAAGAAAATAAATGTCCTGAGGGACATTAACTTATAGAGAGCATATTTATCCCATATGAACACCTTGCTTGCCTGGAGAAATCCAGATATTTAACCTCTGAGGTGGCAGTTGAAGCAGAGAGAAATGGAAGTGATGACAAGAAAGAGAGAGAAGGGAGGGAAACAGCTGGTGTGCTTAAGGGATTGTGATTTTTTTTTTCTAGAGGAGTCCCAGGTAAGAAACCATACACTGGGGCTCTGTTAGTGTATGCAACATTGAGTCACTGTTGGTATTTTGCTTAACAATAGGAAAACAGCAATGAATGGGACAGAGCCCCTGACGTTAAGGAACATACAGTACAGCAGGAAAGAAACATGCTTAAAATGTAAAATATGATACACTAGTGGTTTATACCCGATAGTAGTGGTCACACAAAGGAGTAAGTAACTTTTGGTTGGGGATCAGGGAAGAGAAGCACCTGAGCTACAAGTGGCAGACACTGTTCATTGCTAACTTAGTTGATCCTACTGGTGACCCTCTGGGAGATACCTCAGAAATGTTCCACTAATGAGCAAACCAAGGTATTTACCCACCACCTCCTGTTTTCATTGGTTGAGCATTCCTCCTGGTAGAGCAAGCTCCTATGGGCAGAGAACACACTCAGGCAGACTGAAACAGGAAGCCATGGGTATGTGCAGGGACTATCTACAGGAGTCCTTCAGAGTAGACCTCGGGATATGGTTGGGGCACCCATGCCATCTACTGGAGCTGTCTATTCAACAGCTATTCTTACTTTCATTCAATTCACTGTTAATAGAATTTTCATTTTGTTCAGGCATTTAGAAGTCTAATAACCAATGGGCCCCTCTCTAGCCCCTGAGAGTGAATGTTGATTAATGTAAAACAGTCATGATATTTTCATTTCTCTTCTCAGTGATAATTTTAAGCATGAAACACTGGCTAATAATATGTAATGGGATGTTTTCTGGGAGACTTTTGGAATTTCTTTTCTCAATTTTAAAATGGGACAGAGGCAGGGATTCATTTCTTTTCTGCTGCTTGATGTGGATTTGTGAGAATGTGATGCTTAGAGCTGTGGCAGCCATCTAGCAACCATGATAGAAAGGCATACAGATAATAGATAGCATATTGAGGATGACAGAGGGGAAAGAAGGAAAAAACCCAAATCCTTCATCATTTTTTTGAGCTGCTGAATTTACAATCTTGGACTTATCTATCTCTGGACCTCTTAAAAACTGAAATAACAAGGCCGAGCTTACGGACTGAATGAGGGGCATTTGGCCCAGGAAAGGATTGAGGCTGACTTGCTGAACTGGTTGGATGTGGATGGTAGACGATGGCTTCTCAACTGTTAACCTGTTCTCTCAGAAAAATTATTTGATAACATTTACATGACTAAATGCAATATAAACACTTTCCTGATTTTTTTTTTACTTCAGCTCATTATGGGGGTACAAAAATTCAGGTTATATATATTGCCCATGCCCCCCCATCCCCCCGAGTCTGAGCTTCAAGCGTGTCCATTCCCTAGACAGTGCTCATCGCACTCATCATGCAAGTATGCACCCATCCCCTTCTGCCCAACCCCCCCAGTCAGAACTTCAAGTGTGTCCATTCCCCAGACAGCGTGCATCGCACTCATCAAGTAGGTATACACCCATCCCTTCCCCCCAGCCCCCACCTCTGTCCAATACCCAATTGGTGTTATTCCCAAATGTTCACTTAGGTGATGATCAGGGAAACCAGTTTGCTGGTGAGTACATGTGGTGCTTATTTTTCCATTTTTGGGATACTTCACTTAATAGAATGGGTTCCAACTCTCTCCAGGAGAACCAAAGAGATGCCATATCCCGTTATTTCTTATAGCTGAGTAATATTTCATGGTATACATATACCATATTTTGCTGATCCATTCATGAATTGATGGGCATTTGGGTTGTTTCCACATCTTTGCAATTGTGAATTGTCCTGATTTTAAATATCAATTGTTTCCTGGAACCCCTCCTCCACCCCATTTCTAGAGTTGTAACATAGGACAGAATGACTGCACCACAGCGGACGTAATCGTGTCTTTTGGCCCTTCAGACCTAGCTATGGAGTTAGTTTACCCAATTCCAGCTTGCACCCCAATTCTGGCTTTTCCAGCCATGCCAGCTAGCATAGTAGGGGTCTCAGTGTAATTTGCTTCAACCCCTTCCACTGTAGAAGCAAGTATGCATTTGGAGCAAGATATGAAAAGTCTCCTCAGGGGGGAGTGAATATCACCATGTTTTTAAGGACTAGACTTTCTGGGATCTGTAGGTAGAGCATACAAGTTTTAGGTTGCAAGGGGCTGGGATGCTAAACCTACTATCTTTTTGAGGACCATTATTTATAGAAGAGAAATAAACTTGAATATCTGTGGGAGAAAGTCTATAGAGGGTGGAGGAGGTTCTTGGGAAAGGCCACTGGGAGGAAGAGGATAAGAAGAGGTGAAACAAGGAGTCCTGAGATTTACCTACTAGGCCTCCATCCCCCACAATTGTCCATCTCCAAGAAAGAGCCTGGACCTGTGGAATAGGAGTAACACCACTGTGAGGATGGTTCTACTGCCAAGAACCTATGTTACCCCCCAAAGAACCTAGGTTAAACTAGAATCTGTGGACCAGCTCACCTGGAAGGGGTTGCCTATTCATTGGGAAGGTATTTGCTTATCTTCCTAAAATTTGGGAGGAATTATACATATTTTAAATAGCTGTCTAGAAAAGTTTGGATTTCATTCTGATAATAATTTTCTTCCTTGGAGACAAGGTAGAGTCAGAGAATGCAGAGCTTATGTGTAGGATAATTATGCAGTAGGAGAAAGAAGAACTATTTTTCATTTATTCACTCAAAAAGTATTTAATAATACCAACTATGTGCCAGGCACAAGTCTAAGTGCTGGGGATACTAGCATGGACAAGACAGAGAGGCACCTGCCTTCATGGAGCTTATATTCTAGTGGAAGAAACAGACAATGAACAAAAATGCAAATAATATAATATCAGAGTATGATGTGTGAATCATACTCAAATGAAAAATGAACAGGGTGATACTTTAAAGGAAATAGGAGGGAAGGACAGAATGGAGTAACTATTAAATATTTTAGATACAGTGATCAGGGAAGGTTCTTAACACACGTAAAAGCTCCAACCTTCATAAGCCTTGAAGGGAGAGTAGTAAGAATTGAGACTGGAGATTATGCATTATAAGGGTTCAGATTTTATTATAAAAGGCAGCAGAATGTCATTGAAGAATTTTAGACAAGAAATGTGATCTTATTTACATTTTTAAAAAGTCATTTATATAGGGACAAAAGTAGCAGTGAGAAAATTTGTTAAGTAAAAAAGCTTGCATGACCACCAAAATCAGAATGGTGGTCATCTATATAGTTGGAGAAAGATGATTAAGATTTGAGAAGGATAACCAGGAAGCTAGAATTTATATGTAATGTTTTACTTCTTTAAAAAGAATTCTTAAGCAAAATAAGGACCTGTTATTTAAGTAAGCTACGAGGTGGTTATGTTGTATGTAATATTCTTTATTGTTCTTTATGTTTAAAATCTATATTTTAAGGGCACATTCTGTTTATACTTTATAGGCATATTTATTGCTAATTCAAGTGTCTAGCAGAGCCAGTCAGGGAATGTAAAGGCAAGAGGACTTCCAGTCCGGCTCTGGCACTTGAGACTCATGTCCCCTCCAAAGAGGGCAGCTGCTACCCAGCCCTAGTTATTTGTTGCCAAGCAGAAATTCAGACCTTGTGTTGCCAGGGAAATAATAATCTGGATTTTTTAAAAATGTGAAATGTCCTGACTTTTAAAAGCTGGCAACTAATTCAAATTAACTAAACCAAGCAAAATGAAACACTAGGAGGATCCAAACAAACAAACAAACAAACAAAGGCAATGCCTGTGCACTGAATTCAGCCCACAGGTTTACCAGCTTGCCACCTCTGCTGTGGGATCCTCTATCATAATATCTTTGTGCGGCAGATCTAGGTAAAATATTGTAAAATCTTTTGTTGTGGGGGATGTTATTCAAGTGGGGAAGGTAAAAATATTCCAGGGCTCTGCAGAAAAAGTGTACTAACCAAACTCCCTGGAGTCCCTGCGGGGAAAAGCTTTGGCTGTGCTAAGGGTGATTCTTAGCTTCTTGTATGCTTTACAGTCTGCAAATCCTTCCCTGTGAGAACCTCAAAAAAGAAGCCAGACTTTTCCATTGACTCCAAGGCTATGTCAGCAAATGCCAGACCCAGCAGGCCCTTTCTATTGTATGTTAAGGTTCCAAACAGCTGAAAGTAGTTTGTGCCAAGATCTCTCCAAGTGTGACAAACACACAACATTCTACATGCCCCAGGAGGCCAATTAAAGCTAGGAGACCACAGATGACAATCTCTGAATACAGTCACCACACCTCTTAGGGCTGATGGCCACGATGTATTTTTCTACTCTCTCCTTATCAGAAATGAAGCCTTGGATTGAAGATTATTTATTCATGGCTTTTGGTTTAATTTTTAGCAGAGGCATTTTGGAACTGAGTATCTCCTAAAAAGAAACCATTGCCTAGATGTCGAGTTTATACATTTTCTTAACATCATCTCTTCTGAGTGACTTACATAGCTCCTCCTTATAGTTTACCCGGTTCATCAAAGTTTTGGGTCAACATATTCTTTGAACAGAAACTGCAGTTATTAAAACCTCTTCAAAAGTGCTGAAAAGTCCTTATGTTATGTTAGAAATAATTTGTGAAGCCTTTTATGAGAATGAATTATTCTTAATTTACAAACTTAAACTTTCAGAGCAGAAAATTAGTCCCTCTTAAAGGAATTTGATTTCATTTCTATATTGATTGACACATCACAAATATTTTTAAATTCTCTATCAGAGCATTCTTGTGTCTTTGGATATAACGTATGGTTTTGTACAGTATGTAGCATGTTGTAATATTGTTAGCTAAATGGGATTGGAACAGCCAACGGGATAAAATGAATAAATGATCATATGATGTTCTCAGGAATATTTGTATAACTACCAGTTACTATGATACCTTAAAAACAATTGGTGTAAAGGGACACTCACAACAAATTGGAAGACTTAGGGTGTGTATTATACCAAAGGCAACAGTGGGTGAAGGATAAAGAATGGTACTGATGTCAAAGTCTTGCCTTGTAGAAAACAAAATAAAAATAAAATAAATACAAAACCTAAGGACAATCTAAGAAAAAATTTTTACTCTGTGAATGACATTTTCTTTCATATTTGGCTATTATTCACAATGTAAAGTAACCAAATTCTTTGAATTTTTAAACTAGAGAACCAAATGCCCAAGTGAAATAATTGCATTATTTTCAGATGGGTATGGTTTCCTGTTTAGTTGTTTTATGTATGATTTCTACTTATATTTTTATATATTTGACATTTACTGCCAAGTAATTCTCTTGAAGATCAGCTGTATACAGAACTTCAAAAATGAGAGTGTTGGAAGATACCTTGAATAATATTGTTATATATGTAATTAATTCTAGACAGTTTTTTTTCTAATATATTTTTAAAAAACTCATCAAATAACCAACGAAATCTGCCTTTATTTATGTTGAGAGACTGTAGGTAAACATATAGAATATAGTTAGGAATGAAAACATTTACCTAAATAATTCAGGTAAAATGAACAACCCCCCTACCCAAAAGGGCCTAGCTACACACCCTAAATATCCTTATATAATTGCATAGACATGGTCTTTATTTTATTGTTTCAAAGCCAAAAACAAATGATGAGTCCTGGCCTTCTTTTGCTACATATTAAAATAACAAAAACTAACAGGCCAGTAATACTTCAGCTCTGTGTTGTCAGTCAAACTTGGTCATAGGGAAGCCTTGGAACAAAACACTCGGCCACTCTGTTGTTTGCCTTGCCAATGCCATTCCACTCTTCTGCCTCAACACCACAATTTTGGGTGTATAGTAATCTTTCAACCACAGGCCCAGGGAATAAATTCTCACTAGGCTCTCTCCATTATAGGAATCTCATTCTTTATTGGCCTACAGGTAAGCATGCAACCCAATCCAGGAAAATGAGACAGAAGGAGAATCTCCTTTGGAAAAGAAAGTCTCTTTCCTGCCTGCCCCTTTCCTTCCTACTTTGAATACTCTCAAGTAATCCTGTAGACATCGTGTGATCATGGATACGGGTTGGAGACACAGAAAGCAAAAGAATTCCAGGACCACTGACTAACACACACCCTGATGTGGTTGATCCTCTGAAGGAGCTGCCTATCTCCAGCTTTCTTAAGTGAGAAAATAAACTCCTATGTGTTTAAATCACTCTCAGCCTGAAACTTACAGCTAAAAACATTTTAACTAATACATTCAGCATGAAATATTATGCTGAAAGGAAAACCAGAAATAGTAAATATTAATAACAAGTGTTGATTCAGTCATTATGAGGCATACACTATCATTATCTTCATTTACCAAAAAGGATGCTGAGGTATAGAAAGGTTAGCAGTGTTGCTAACATGCTGCTGTGATCACCCAGGTTTTTGGCTCCATTGTTATATAATTTTTTGGTGTGGTATTTGGCAGAACAGGGCCTTATATTCAGTAACACTAAATCTTGGTAAAGCACAGGTACAGAGAACCTTTACACATCCAATGTGTAAGCAAAATAGTTATTAATTTAACATAAAATGATACCATATTATCTCAAATACAATTTAATAGGAAGGCTGATAAAACAGAAAA
Source organism: Lemur catta (assembly GCF_020740605.2). Classification (NCBI taxonomy): domain Eukaryota; kingdom Metazoa; phylum Chordata; class Mammalia; order Primates; family Lemuridae; genus Lemur; species Lemur catta. Next base: position 51,312,688 of record NC_059136.1, read on the forward strand.
ACATTAAGATTTACTATCACCGGTGTTCGATCAATAGATTTTCATTTTGTCCATGAATAGAAACCAGAAAGCAAGGGAAAGTTGGCTTTTTCAACACCAACCAATAAGCAGCAATCACTGCCAGTGGGAGGGAAAATTGCATACTTTGGAAGTAGAAATTGGTACCAAAACTGATTTCCTATGAGCTTCCAGTGAGTCATTACAAGAAAACCCAATTTTAAAGACATGATACAGAGCCACATATTGGGTACTTATTCATGCGTAGACTTTTGAGTGCATAAGCCAATATATTTCTATCATGAACATTTAGTTTATAAACTGTAGTTTTCTATTCTCTGTAATGGTTCAATTTCTAAGTCCAATTTCTTTTGGCTTTCCCCAGAGCATTTGCTTTTAAGTGGCATTAAATGTCTGCCCTATTTGTATTTAGACCCCTTATTTCCATCAGTACTTTGATAATAAGATAATTTATTTACAGACTGGCTTTTATTTCACTTTGGCTTAAAGATTTCCTCTTTATAGAACTGGGCCTTATTAAAATAATTAGTTTTTTTTCATTAAATTATAATGGAACAGATGGAGAGAACCAAAGTGGAAGGGAATGTGGAATGTCTCCCCATAAAAATATTGATAAAACAACCATGCTGGAGAGTAATCTCTTTTAGGATGCACATTAATTTGTGGCAAAGTTTAAAAAATATCCTGGTCCTAGATTACCAAATTCATACTCATTGATATTTTGAAATGGCAGCTGCAAATAATATTAAGTGTGTAGTAAGTTTTTAAGTTGATTTATCTATTTAGAAGGGGGTACACGCAACATTTGAAGCAGGCCAAATTTGTCCTCTCTCCTCTCCACCAAGGTTTGGATTTATTTGTTGTGTAGTGGAAAGCCTATACTCACTGTGGTCCTTTGGGCAAGTTCCTTAGCATACTGAGTCTACTTTTCTCATTAAAAATAAAAAGGGGTTCCATAGCCTTAGAGTTTTCATGACAATTGTTGTGAGCTAATGCTTGTGAAACAATTTTATAAAACATTAAACACTCTAAACTTTTTTTATTCATTCCTTTTATGGAATCAAAATTTATTCATTATGTGTCATTGTTTAGGGAACCACTTATGGTTAGCTATCATCTGTCATAGCTATTTATGCTTTAAATTATTTTAGCTAAAGGAAAGAAGAGATAATGATGTTAATCCTGCGAAGCCCAAATTTGCCAGCCTTCTGTAGTAAGCAAAAAAATAAGCATAGCTACTTGTTCTGTATACACTGGGAAATTTAGAGCCCTCCACAATTTCCCAGGTGGTGAAATTCTTAGGATGGTGGGGGCCTGGGAGAAACTTCAGGATCCAGTCATCTCTCACTCCCAGTGCCAATCCCCATTCACTGCCTTGCCTGTGTGACCTTTCTTTGTCTGTATCCTTAACCCCTGTTAATTTCCCAAGGCTCCACTAACAAAAGATTGTTGGGTGAGTAGCCAACTTTTTATTAAACAAAACATTTGGGGAGGGAAATATGCCCAACATAGGAGAAGAAAAAGTAAAATTAATCATTAGAAGCTTGTTTAAACTAAGCGGTCTCTTTATCTCTGGGTATTTCCCACTGTCTTTTCTTCTTCTACTACATTCTTCTCTTCCCTGTCCAAGGCCTCCAAACCCCCAGTTTGTACTCCCACGCCCAACCAATTGAAATTTCCCATTAACATATTATGCAGAACAATTTTTCAGTTTTTTTTCCTTTCAGTTTTCTCTTTCTAAACCATGCCTAAGGACCTTGCCATCACTTAAAAATACTGATATGTCCATTAAGTTATTTGACTAATGAGCAGAACAGGACAGAGAACTAAGCAGAAGCATTGAAATTAGAGTTAAATGGCTTGAAACACTATGCCATTGCTTCCATGCATTATTTCATTTAACCTTTACAACAACTCTGTAAGATGGGTACTTTTATTATCCTAATTCTATAGATGAGAAAGAAATATGAGACCAACTTTATATCTACTTGCTTGTTTCTGTCCTTTTAATATTTTGTTAAAGAGAAAAGATTTCATATAAACTACATGTAAATAATATTCTGATCTAAAAGAAGTCAACTGAGATCCTGTCAATCGAAACCAGAAATGATCAGTCCCACTGATAGAAAATAGTTGGAATGAAGTTGTATGTGTTTGTGTATGTGTGTTTAGCTTTCTCCCCACTTCATTGCTTTCATAGATATACTATCATTAGCCTCATACCATATTTATCCACAGATTATATACTTGATCTTATCACTCCTGCTTTTTATACTTATTCACAATAGTGTTTATTCACTTATGACTGTCACAGCTTGGAGGAAATTGACTTCTCTACTTTTATATCTATCAGGAATTCATAAGTCCTTGTAAAACATGCACAGTTTACAATAGTGCCAACGTTGTTGCTTCTTTTTTTTCTTTTTGGCATTCTCATATTATTTCAGTTTTTGTTTATTATTTTTTTAAATATTTGGGAAAATTCAACATGATTTTGTGGCATAAGGACAACGAATTTGGAATGGTATGTTCTGATCTTATTACCGTCCCGAAATTCCTAAGAGATCTTGGGCAATTTTTAAAATTTTTCTCATTCTCTAAAATTTCCTTTTAAATTGAGGATAATGCGTATCTCATAAGGATATGGAATACCTTGAGGAAGAGATGATTTTGAAGAGATTTTTTTGATGATTTTAAGAGATTTCACAATATGCAAAATTAAAAGACATTTTATACGTAATAATAGTATATGTTCTGAATATGAATTACTACATGTAAGTGGTCTTAATTGAGCTTAAGGTAAGAGGTCTTTAATTTACACTCCAGGCAATCTCAGTCATAAGAAAATGTTTAGTAATCAAAAGAGAAGGAATTTGTTTTTATTTTTATCACTTATCTATGCACATAATTTAAAGAGCTAAATTGTTCTATAAAGATCACAGAAATGTTATTATGAAAAATAATTATAATTTTAAAAAATATTTTTATTTCTGTATCTCTGAAAACACATGGTTGTGATGCCATTTTTATTTTTTTCAGTATTAGCATTATCTTCTGACTTCCTACTGGGCCTAAGCATGTTCATCACCTCATGCCATCATACATACACTTAGTTCCCATTTCTTATCCTTCTCTTATAGTTAAGGCATAATTTTAGTTAAATCATTGTTCAGTGTTCATATCAGTGTAATTGTAACTTTTTAAAGGCTCTTCAAAGCTGTGCCATTGAAATGATTATGATTACTTTGCCTTTACTACTAATCTTAACATTTTCCCTGGAGTTAATAATTGCATCATTTTTTCTTCACTTAAATTTTTTAATATACTTATCATGAATTCAAATTCAATCCTTGAGCTCTCTGTCACTTATCTGAATCTCCCTTTAAAAGTTTAGATAAATCAGATTCTATTACTTTCATTTTCTTGGAAAAATCACTGATGGAGCCTTCTGACCTAATTTGATCTGAACTGTTTATACCCTGGGGACTGATTTCATTTGTCTCTCTCTTCTTCCCAAGTCTCTCCTTCTTCCTTTACTTTTGTGGAGTAGTTCTCCTCCAACAATTTTCAGATAAAGATGTGTGGGAGAAAATTTTTTGAGACCTAACATGCCTAAAAATGTCTTTATTCTATTTTCACACTGTATTAATAGTTTATATCCAGATAGAATTGTCCATTTAAGTCATTTTGCCCCAGAATTTTGCAGGCATTGCTCCACTATTTATCTCCCAGTGTTTATGCTGAGAATTCCCAAGCCTTTCTGATTCCTGCTGTTTTGTTTGTGACCTGTTCTTTTGTGTCCTGAGCTTGTTGGATCTTCCCTTTATCTCTGGTTTTCTGAATCTCATTGAGATGTGCCTTGATGTGGGTCTCTTTTCATTTGTTGTGTTGGGTGCTTTACAAGGACTTTTTATCTAGGAAAGCACATTTTCTTCCCCTCTGTTTTCCCTGCTCTCCTTGAACCCTGGAAAGACTAAGTGGTAAAATCTTCAGGCTCTGGAGTTGGATTGCTTGAATTTGAAACCTGGATTTTTCTACTTAGGAACTATGTGACTTAATTTTTTTGTGACTCAGTTTTCCTATTAGGATAATGGAAATAATAAAAGTGCCTACATCATAGGCTCTTGTAAGGATTAAATGACTTAGTGTATGTAAAGCCTGACTGGCATATAGTATATATAATTGTTTTTGATTTCCTGGACTCTTGATCTAATGTTTATACTTTTTCTCCCCTACCTGCTAACTCTTTATCTTTTTGCTCCACTCTCTGGGAGATTTTCTCAACTGTATCTTCCAACCTATCTGCTATTTCTTTAAATCTGTTTTCATTTTTTAATTTCCAAGATGCTTGCTTGTCTCAGGTTTGTACTATCATCACACTCCCTGACATATTAATGATTGTCAAGTTTTCTTCTCATAGTATAGCCTCTATTTCCTCCAACATATTGATTTTTCCTTCTTTTTCTTTTTTTCTTTATAGTCCATGTTAAAGTCTTTCTTCAAATGTCTAGTAAACCTGATTATCTGCTAATATTTAAGGATAGAGGACAAAAGACTGGATTGAAAGATCTGAGCATGAGGAATAATTATTGACTGTGGGCATCACAGTAGGATAATTTGGTTAGGACATTTTGTCAATGAGCTCCCAATTTCAGAATCTTTACATATATTCTTTGGAGACCATCATTTTCCCTGAGGGTACTTCTCCAGGGTCCTTCCTGGAAGAAAAAGCCTGGCTTCCAGGGTTCTGGGAACCAAGTGAAGAAAAACAACTAGACATCTCATAATCCTGTTTTCAGTAAGGAAACTTGACAAATGTCTAAAGTCTGCCAGTCCAGAGCTTTGTTGTATTATCCTCTAAAAGCAATAAACTTCCAATCTTCTGTTGGAGGCAGGAGTAAGTTGACAGCTGCATAGAAAGGATGGGTAGATCTGGGGATCTAATTCCTATTTATTTATTTATTTATTTTTGAGACAGAGTCTCGCTCTGTTGCCTAGGCTAGAGTGCTGTGGCATCAGCCTAGCTCACAGCAACCTCAAACTCCTGGATTCGAGCCATCCTCCTGCGTCAGCCTCCTGAGTAGCTGGGACTGCAGGCCTGCGCCACCACGCCTGGCTATTTTTTTCTATTTTTAGTAGAGATGCGGGGTCTCACTCTTGCTGAGGCTTGTATTGAACTCCTGACCTCAAGTGATCCTCCCCCCTTGGCCTCTCAGGGTGCTAGGATTACAGGCATGAGCCACGAGCCTGGCCTATAATTGCTTTTTAAATAGCTTTTTACCAATTCTCTTTATTTTAGTTGTTCCTTTCATCCCCACTTCCAAGAGCACTGTGTGCCACTAATTCCTACATTTTTACAGGATTCTTTAAAATAAACTGTATTCATTCCTTACTGATTTCACTGCCAGCTTGAGATTTAGCTTTCTTAGTTATGCTAAATCAGTACCACTTTTCATCTGCTTACCAGCTCCCAAAATTTTATGCTATTTTTCCTCTTCTGTTTTTTCTCCAATCTTTTTGGTTTCTTTTCTTCTTCAAAAATCCCTTTTGTGATTTTTTTTAAATGGGGTTTGGGGGTCGGGGACTAAAATTGGATGTGTATATGTTTAATCATCCATTTTTACCTGAAAGGTTGGTCTTTGAGATTGCCAATTGGTCTAGATCCACCAAAGGAGATTTTTTCTCAATACCTCAAAGAAACCTCAAAAATTGGGAAATATGATAGAGGGTTGTTCCATGCTGGTGCCATTTACACAAGTTGTCTGGTTGAGTAACTGCTGTGACTCTCCAGACTTAGAAGATTAATCCTTAGCATCTAAACTGCTTGTACTGAAGAAGATGTGCACCTTGGTGGATGGGGGAGAGAAGGGGCAACTTAATCATTGGCTCTCCTTCTCTACTCCTTATGGGCCATTTACTTTGTTACAAAACAAACCGGAATGGAGACTCTGTGGGAAGTAAAAAAAAAAATCAATTAAGCACAGACAAGTAGAGAGATGAACAGAATTCTAGTGGCAGTAAGTCTCAACTCCAGCTCAGTTCTTCCTTAATTTCATAACTTACCTTTGTGTCCTTCCTAACTACATGCATCAATAAATTATCATTTATTTCCTCCAAATCAATTGAATTGGGTTTCTGTCTCTTGCTACTGAGATAGTCCTGATTAATTCACTAAAGAATGAACAGTTTCCCAGTACTAAGAACATGGGAGTGATTTTCATCAACATAACTAGAATACAATTTCCAAGTTGCCTAAGAAATTATGGAGGCATTTTATTTCTACTTTGATACTTTGCTCCTAGAAAAATATTGACCCTAAACACACAGAATAGTTACTGGGATATCTAAAGAATACAAATGAATAAAGACGCTTTCTGTCTCACCTTTTCTTCTCTTATTCAAATCCCATTGAATTTAATTTAATGAATGGAGTTTCTCAAGGTTTTCAAGTTTTTCTAGAACTCTTTCTTTCTTGAGATTTTGGTGCCTGCTTTTCCTTATCTTCTAGCAGGATGTCAAAATAATTTGATATGAAATTATTAAATTCAGAATTATTACTCAACTAGTAAGGCCCATCTTCATTTTAAATTGGGTAAGTAGGTAACTAAAATAGGTGATATCTATCCTCCTAAATGTATAATTTTCTGATGTATTTTATATGCTCTTCTTTTTAAGATTCAGAAACCCTCATGCCTCTAACACAATTTCAGTTTATGATAATAAAATTGTTTCTGGTCATATAATGACATAAATGTGTAACTGTTTTGGAGTAGAGGGACAGAGTAGCAAGAGTTATGGCTTCTTGGTCAACTTAACAAATTGAAAATCACTGTCTTGCTATCTCTTTCTACTTCCAATATTTTAGAACTTGGCAATCAACTGTAACCAAATACAGCATATATAACAGCTTATGAAGCATCATCTCAGCCTACATTATTGTTTATCTTACCTTATCTTTATTTTTCAACACTCAAAATATAGACTATAACTTTGTTCTTATTCACCTCTGTCCCTTTTCTCTTCTTATGCTACTTGTTCTTATGAAAAGCTTTCTCTGTGTACTTGGCTATAAGATCCCCTAAACCTAGATCTTGATCATTCACAGTTTCACTAAATTTAGTCATTTTATATATTTTTAACTAACTTAGAATAGCAATCTCAAGGAGAAAGACCAAATCTTCAATAGAGATGAAAATAAAATAGTAAATATAAACAAATCATTAGCTCTATTCTTCCCTCAAAGTGGGAAAATACAGCTTCACAATGAGTATACATAAGAGCCACTTGTGCTTACCTGGAAAGGTAGTAGAATTAACCAGCTGCAGAATTCCCTATTCTTCTCCAAGATATCATAATCTTGGCTTCATTCAACCTCTAACAGTCATCACTTTCATCTTCTCCTCTCTCTCTGCTCAAACTCCAGTCCCAAGTGTTCAATGTGCAAGATACACATAAGTATACCAGAGGGGTTACTTTTTATCCCATGTAAATAAATGTTCACAGTCCAAATCTGGGTGTCTAGTTACTGTCACTCCCCGCCCCCAATCACTGTTAGAGAAGGAGGTCCAGGTTTAAATAACCAACTTCTGTGCATTACTCCTCCTCATGTTCTGTCCCTGTGGCATCTCAGCTGAGGAGACTGAGTTGGTGGTTTTAGGTGCTATGAAGCTCAGTCTTCAGTTTCACAAATTTGTTAGGGTTGATTTTTTAGAGGGGTGTTTCCCTGGTTCTTTGGCTCTTGGATCATAAGAATCACAAGCCATAATTAGAGGAGAGTTTCCCTGGTTCTTTGGCTCTTGGATCATAAGAATCACAAGCCAGGCAGGTATGAGGGACTGATGATAGACACTAGCTTTTCCACACAAGCCACTTTTATTGCAGGCTTTTCAGTGTAGAATAGAAAGCGAAAGTATAGTTCCTGAGGGGAAATAGGTCTATCTCCACGAGTGGAGAAGACACTAGGGTATTATCACATTTCTACTTTTATGTCTATACTTTATGATATGCTAAATGGTGGGTGGAATATTCATTACAGTCCTGGGAAAAGGGTGGAGAATTCTTAGAGCTAAGGGCCCTCCCCATTTTTATCCTTATCGAGTAACTTCCAGGGGTTGCCATGACAATTGTAAACTGCCATTGGCACTGATGGGTGTGATTTTTACTGTGCTGTTTGTTAATGGAAAAAATGTCACCTTTTGACATGAGCTCCTAGTTTCTCTGCATGGGTAAAAGTCCCTAACTGCAAGTTCCTGCCGTTGTGGAGGGTTAAGTTCTAAATGTTCATTGCCCTCCTCACCTTTGCCCCCTCCTCTTTTCCTGTGGTTAATGCTGCCAACCTGCACCTGTCCCTAACAAGTTGCTATTCAAAGGCATCAGAATATCTGGAAATCCATTAATGTCTTCAACTCAGATCTTCTAAAAGTTACCAACCTCATTACCAAACGGTATTTAATAGGCACCGTTATATTATTGACCCTTCAGCTTCTGGAACAGGAGCAAAGGGAGTAGAAATGGATACACAGCAACAGGTGCAGCAAAACTACTGTTGTACAAACATGATTTAACACAGGCAAAAAAAAACCTTGGATTGGGAAGGTACATTTTTTTTTCACTTTAAACTGATTATAACAATTGGTTTTTCTGTCTCTGAAAATAAATAAATTGGTAACAACTTATCAAATGCTATCATTTACTGCATGCCATTTGTACTATGTATTGTGAGGGAGAATTTGCCCTTTACCTATGGTTTAAGTTATTGGCAAAATAAAGCTAAACTAGTGCATTTTGAAAGCAGGGTGTGAATGCCTTCTATTTTGGTTATTTATAGCTGTCCACAGCTATCAATTGTTATTTTAAAATTATTAGAGCAATTATGGGGTAAGGGGGTATGTGCTGAGCTTGAAAATATGACCAAGAATGATTCATACAATGAAGACTATATAAAAAATTAGCTTCCCTGGACAAGAAGAGTTATTCTTAGCATTTTATTTTATCTAAGATTCCTAATATGGTTTTGTCCCTAGAGAAATTCCCCATCTTTTTCCTAATACTTTGATATTTTTCCTATTTTGGAAAATGCAATTAGACAAGAGAATTAAGTAAAAGATACAAATAGTGTAAAAGAGGAGGCAGTATTTGCAAGTGGTGTGGTTATTTACTTAGAAGACCCAACAGAAACAAGTTAAAACAATGGGAAACAATTAGAATTCAGTTAGCATACTAGATAACAAAATAAAACAATCAATAACTTTTCTGTATATACTAAAAAATTGGCTTGAAATTGTACAGAAAGAAAAGATCCAATTCACAATAGAAATTAACAATCAAAAATCTGGGGATAAACTTTTTTTAAAAGAGCAAAGACAACATTAAAACCCTACTGAGTTTATATACTTCCATTATATTGGAAGATAACATTTTCTTTTCTAGAAAGAATCAACTTTTTAATGATATTAATTATCTCTAATTTAATCTATGAGTTCATGCTGATCCCAACTAGAAAACTAATTTTGTGAAATGTGAAAAAAATTCAAAATTTTATGTGGAAGATTTTTTGATGCATCAGATTATTGAAGAGAATCTAAAACAAAAGAACAATAAAGTTGACAGTCCTGCTAAACATTAAAACATATTATAAAGTTATGGTAATTAAAATAGTATGATACTGGAACAAGAAAAAAGGTCAATGGAACATATAAGAAGATATAATAATGGATGAGAATTTAAGAATACATTTAAGAATTTAGTATATTCTGTAGAGGAAAAACTGATTAATCAATAAATAGTGTTAAGACAACTGGCCAGTCATTTGGAAAATAATTATGCTAGATTCCTACCTCATTCATTATACTAAAATAAATTCCAGATGGATTAAAAAAATTTAAACTAAAACCATAAATGAGTGCTTAAAAAAGAACTCAGATGACTGTTTTTAATAAACTCTGGACTAGAAAAGGCTTTTAAAAAGTGACAGGAGACCTAGAATTCAAAAAGGAAAAGGCTGATAATTTTGACTACATAGAAATGGAAGTTTCCTGTATATTTAAAAACAACAGTAAAGCCAAAAGATACAAACTTGAAAAATGAAGATGACAAATATGGTGGACAAAAGACTAATTTCTTTAATACATATTTTTAAAACTCTTAAAGATCCATAAAAAAACAAATGAAAACTCAATAGCAAAATGTACAAAGTACTCAAAGTGAGTGGGCTCAGAAAAAGAAACACTGATCATCTAAACCTATGAGAAGACACTCAGTCTCACTCATAATTTTACAAGTGAAAAATAAAGCAATCCACATTTCTAAAAACATGTAAAAAGAAAAGATTAAAATTTGATAATATTAAGTATTAAAATGTACACATGTAGGCAAAAAGGAAAAAATGATATTACTGAAGATTTGTTAATAGAATAAATTAGTCCATTTTTATGAAGGGCAATTTGACATTATTTACCTTAAGTATAGCCATTGGGCTAGTAATTACAAACGATACACTTATATACATTAAAATATATGTGTATAAGCAAGGTTTATATTCAGCCAGAAGGCAAAGTTATAGCCACATAGCCATGCTGGGGTTTTTGTTTCTTTGTTTGTTTGGTTTTGGCCTACCTGGTTCATTTTTACATGCTGGTTATTAAACCACAGAAATATTTCTGTGCCAACTGATAAGTGGTTGCTGCACAGAGCTCCTTCAATATTTCAGGTAACACCTTGAATTCTAACCATGGGTCATGTGGGAGACCATGGATACCAAATCAAGAAACTCTACCTATTATAATTAAGTTTGAAAATATTAGTCTCTCATTTGAAACAAGTCTCATGTAATTCAGTGTAGCCATGTGATCTCCTTGTTTAAAAATGCTTATATACAAGAGTGAGGTACAGAGAATAGAGTCCTCAGAAATGATTCCCAGGTCATTGTGTTTTTAAACAGGGCCTATAATGCTATGGTTCATATGAAGATAGTTCGACTTTTCAAAGTTCAGTGTATCTACAACATTTCATTTTTCTATCTCTTTACTTTCCTCTGCCCTCCATTCTCTATCTGGGCACTGACTTTCTACCTTTCCCCACACACACTAGCATTTCCTTTCCAGCTGCTCTGCTTTCTAATCTTTCCTCATTTTTAGATTGTCTTTTAGCTTGTTTTAATACCAGCTCTGATCTTGGTTTTAATGGTGTTTGTAATTAACCCATTATATATCAAGTTGTTAACCCTTGCACACTACAGGGCATGCAATTTAAGATAGTATTCCAGTAATAGGAGTGGATTTTCATTGATTCACTCACACTACATCGGGGTTCCCACTGTGACTAATGATTCAAAGGGTCAAGGTGATGGGGATTAGTGGAAGCATCAGTGATTATAGCATAGATCAAATTTAACAATCCAACATAGGAACCTTGGATTGACCTGGTACTTTGACATAATGTTTCTAGCTTGACACTAAAAAAAAAAATTACTGTTAAAAATTGTTTTTGGGTCTGAAATTATACCAAATTTTTTTACTTCTGCTTTTCTTTGCTAGTTTTGGAACTGGGTTTGAATGATTGATGTGTGTGCAGAAGTATGTACATGTGTATGTGTGTGTATGCATGTGTGGTGTGATTGCATTAGTGGTTATGACTGATCAAGGTGGAGGATACATATACATGTATTTTGATCTCAGAAAATACATGCTCTAAAATCAAAGAAACTGGGAAACAGAAAAGTAATAGTCATATGTAGTGTAACCAAGTCATATTAGTAACAAAACACTAGAATTATGTAGCTAGGTTGAAATAATGGTGGAATGCTATCATAATGATTCAAAATGTCTTGCTGCTGAGGTCCCCAAATGTCTCATTCATTCAAAGACTTGGTTCTGTAGCATTTGTTTGGATACCACAAGATCTATCACTATAATTTATCACCCTTTATTTGAGCTAACTTCTGTTCCTTGCAATGAAATATGCTCAGAGTAAGGTGTTTGGAACAAATTCTTAATTACAAATTTGGTTTGTGATGACTCTATTTGAGAGTTCTTGTTAAATTTAGTTTGTTAGAGTACATATCTTTTCAGTACATAAGGAGCTACATGAGATGTCCCCAGAAGTTAGAAAGTTATCTTCTTTGAATGCAAGAAAGAAGTAAGATTCATACATAATCACTAAAGTAGAGAAGTAATCCACTCTAGAAAGATGGTTTGTAAATAGGTGACTGAAGTAATTTTGGAAACTCTCCAATAAAGGTTAATCCATCAGTTTAATCCAGTTAATGGAAAGAATAACTTAACACAGAAGGTGACAATTAAGTGTAGAACAATACATCAAGTAAGAATGCTAACATATTTTCCCCACTATTTTGGGTGAGATGGGGGTACCTGACAGTGGATATGGGTATATTGCCCTCATAGACTATCTCCCTTTACATCAATTCATATTTCAAAGCAACAACTTTATGATTATAACCTTGTCTTTTATGTCAATTTTTCACTAGGAAAAGAGTGCAATGGTAAGATAATAAACACTGTTCTAGGGCACTTGACCATTATATTTCTCATTGAAAATTAAAAAAATGTATATCTGGATTGTACATTCTTCTCTTGTGCACCTGGTTAACAGGAGATTTGCTGATTCTAATCTTTTCTTTCTTGGTTTACTCTCCTGTTTTATGGAAAATATACTCAAGATACATCCTGGGAAAAGTTCATTGAAATTTTTATATCTATATTTATTATACACCCATACTTGATTGAGAGATTGGTCAAGTACAGAATTCTTGATTGAAAATAATTTTCACTCAGTATTCTGAAGGCTTATTCCACTGTCTTTTAGCTTCCAGTGTTGCTATTGAGAAGTCTGATGCTATTCTGATTTATAATCCTTCAGATGAGACCATTTCATTTGATGTTTTTCTCACCGGAAGCTTTTAAATGTTTTCAAGCCACTATATATTCATTCAATAGCTTTTCAAGAGAAGTATTTTATCTTTAATCCCATCTTGTTGATTACAAAACTGAGACTCAGAGAAATTAAATAAATTCTAATCATACAACTAAGAAGTGCCAGAAGCAAGATTAAAATACGATCTAATCTACAACTCATGTGCTTTACATTACACTACACAACAGTTAATACTTTAAGGTTTTAAGGGAACTGAGAGTTCATTTAGTCCAATCACTTGGTCCATACTACTGACTCACCTTGATTTTTATTTGCTTTTTTGGTAGTTCTTTCTCTGAATAATTATACTAGTTCATAGTGTGGGCACCAAAATACTACTTTTAATTCTTATGGAAAATAATTCCAACTTTTATTAGTTATTTGAGGAATCTGCAACATATCCAAGCCATCAAGGACTATGTAAATCAAGACAAATAATCCAATTTCAAATGTCTTACTATTTCATGTATTAGTCAATACATGTTTAATGCATTAGCCACTCTACCTGTTCCAGTTGAAATCTCTTTAAAACACAGTGATATAATTTATTCTTATAGGAGACAGTCTTGTGATTTTAATGTGCTTCACACTGATTAACATCTTAAAATCAGTTGTCTGTCTCATAAAACACCGTGAAATGTGACTTGTCTTTTATGAAGTACGCTAAATGTGTCTTCCATTTCTTTGGGCTGTGTATGTTAAATCTGTTATTGCTTCTCTAAAGGCATCATTTTCAAAAATAACTGGTTTTCAGAATGACTGGTATATTAACATGAAAAGAGATTTTCATTTTAACAAGTCATAACAATCCTTTTACAGATGGCAAAGTATTAAGGTTGAATTTTATCTGCTACAATTGTGCTTAAATAATATGCTGACTACATTTTACTGGAGGCTGATATTATCATCAAATTACATACACTAACCTCTCAGGGACTATGAAAAACAAATATGAAATGAAATCCTTTCCTTTATAATTCTTAGGTCAAAAGAAGCAAAAGTATAGACATAAGATAATATATAATATAGAAAATATATGCTATTCAAGGTGAATGTGAATCAGTGTACAAATCCAAACCTAGCAAGTGGTATTTATTAATTTTTACCAACATTCTACAACATTCGCTTAATTTCTTATATTTGGGTCATTGTAGACACCAGATATAATTAAAAATCCATCAGCAAAAGGAGAATTGGGGCTTCTATATTACACATTAGAGATTGCTTGTGTCTTTATTGTACTCTCCTCCCCCAAAATCTGTCATATAGCACAAAAAAAGAAGCAAGCATAAAGTTACTCATTAGTTTAGCTCTGCCCTCCCTGGATTTCCAAAACATTTATTCCAAAATTAGTTTCTTGGAAAAAAAAGTTAATAAATTATGTCCCAAAATGTGTTTTAGGGGATGGTAATAGAAGTCAGAAGAAAATAAGTCAAGGAAGAGTTTTATAGCCAAATTAATTAAAATCTGGGTGTTTTTAATTGCAGATTGTTAAAAACTTTAATATGTTATAATATGTTCATCATAATCTCTATAACAGGAGTGAGCTATGGCATAAAAGTTTCCAACATTAATTTGACTGAGAACCCTATTTTAAAGGAAGTCATTTTTTGTTCTAAGGATCTAGTGGCAATTGGAAAACACTGTTTTAGAGTCTTGTAGCACAACAGTTGTTGCTTTTTCAAAATGCAACAACAAATTTTAGTGGGGAGCAGCCTCTCTCCCTATTGATAATTTACATATTCGTCTTATAAGTAAACTGTTTTAACTAGTTTCAGACTTACACATGTGGATTTGAATAGTTGATCCCCCCCAAAATCCTAGATTTATGGAGAATGAGTCTATAGAGAAAAGAAGTATGAAACCAAACTGGGTTTTATAGAAAAGAGTCCAGAAAAAACAATGCTCTCAAAAGACCTGCTTTATAATGATAAATTAAATTACTCCAAACTTTAGTTTTCTCTGTGAGCCAGTTTTTAAAAACACATTTTTTCATTTCCTCAAATGAGTTGTTACTGTCACCTCACTATCAGACATCCCAATAGGAGGCTTAGGTTTACTGTTGAGACAATTTGAAACTAATTTAGTACTTTGACACTTATTTCTTTCAGTTGTTCAAGAAGTTCAGTATATTTTAAGAAATGGATTTTTTCTTTGAATAGCCAGTCCTCTATGGTTAGGTTTTTATATGCTTGGAAGAAACTTTCTACCAGCAATGTAATGCCTAAAGGAAAGTGGACCCTAATTACTTTATTTGTTCATTCAATTAACATTTATTGAATTTATTTTGTGCCCATTACTATGTTATACACTGGCATGAGGGGGGAAAAAAATCTTAGATCCTGCCTTCAACTTGCATGAAAATATTAAAATACAGGGTGAAAATTGCTACAGTATAGGTACAATGGGGGTCAACTGTAACAAACTTAAGACAGTTCAACAACAGCATTACCAGCAAGAAGCCACAATACCATTTCACTGGAGATACTCTTTCTGTCAGTGGTTCCCAAATTCCAATGATTCTCACGCACATTAAAGTTTGAGGACCACTTCTGGTTTCTGGTCTGACATGTCCAGAGCTTAGAAGTCATCACTGCCATCCTCACAACAAAGAAAAAGCTGAACCAACTACAAATCAACAACTCTTCTTAGATCCATCAGAGAATTGAGATCACAGAGCTCCAAAACCTGGAGAGAGGCAAAATACCAAGAATCACAGCTCACCAGGAACAGAAGCCCAGAAGAAAAATCCTGCCACTGGAGGCAGTACTGATAGAAAAAATTAAAATGTAATTGGTGATTTGCTGAAGGCTCAGTGGGAACCAGATTGAGAGTTAAAAACTCTGTAAGACCCAGTTTTAGCCTGACCCCATATTTTCATAATTTTTACCTCCAGGAGCCCTAATAGGTTCTAAGTGTGAAATGGTGAAGATCAGGGGAAAATCCCTTCATGTTTTTTTGGCAAGGGAAGGGAATAGTAACCATTTTGAAATACACCCAGAGCAAAGGACTTCCCTTAAAAGAAACTGTTTTACCAGAGCCTCACTCAACCTTGGGAGAAAGGAAATACCCAACTCCAGACCCTTCTAGCTATCCTGTCTAACCTAAGAGGATGGGTAGGGAAGCTGACAAGCAATTGTGAAGGTCACAGTATAGAGGCACAGGCTCACTTAAAGACTAAGACCTAATCATAGGACTATAGAATGCCTCCCCTCCACCTTACTGCCACATGGGCCAGGCTCTTAATATAATAATAACAGCTGATCATAGCTAAAAGGACTACAAGGTTAAGATCCTGTTTAAGAAGGAGTCTCTAGAAAAATCTAAAGACAAAAGGTGGGGGGATAGAAACAAAGACACCATAGGAAATTTTAGCTTCTGACGTCTACAGCTACAGCAAACAGTAAAAGCAGCCTAACAAACAGATAAACATAAAACCACACGTTTAGGCCCACTTCCCTTGGTTCCTTTTATCTGATACATCGTTTCTGACTTCTAAAAAAAAATTACAAAGCATGCTCAAAAGCAAAACAAAACAAAACAGTTTGAAGGAATAAAGCAAGCATCAGAACCAGACTCATGTATTCAGATATGGCAGAGATTTTAGAATTATGAAACCAGAAATTTAAAATAAATTATGATTAATATGCTAAGAGCTCTAATGGAAAAATTAGACAACATGCATGAACAGATGGGTAAGTAGTACAAGCAAAAAAGTGGAAATTAAGAAGGAAAAGGAAATGCTAAAAATCAAAAATACTATAGCAGAAATGACGTATACATTTGTTGGGCTTATTGGGAGTATGGACATAGCTGAGGAAGGAATCAGTGAGCAGAAAGACATGTCAATAGAAACTTCCCAAACTAAAAACCAAAGAGAAAAAAAGAATGAAATAAAAAAAAAAGAACAGAATATTTAATAACTGTGGGAAAATTGCAAAAGGTGTAATATATGTGTAATAGAAATACCAAAAGTCAAAGAAAGAGAAAAAGCAGAAGAAATATTAGAAGTAATAATAGCTGAAAAATTTCTAAAAGTAATGAGATACCAAACCACAGATCCAGGAAGTTCAGAGAATACCAATCAGGATAAATACCAAAAAATCTACATACTGAATCTTCATATTGAAACTTCCAAAATTCCAGACAAAAAGAAAATATTGAAAGAAGCCAGGGGGAGAGAAACTTACTTACACAGGAGCAATGATAAGAATTACATCTGACTGCTCTTCAGAGGACATGCAATTAAGAGTGAAGTGAGATATTTACAATATTGAAAGAAAAAACTGCCAACATGGAATTCTTTATCTAGTGAAATTATCCCTCAAAAATGAAGGAGAAATAAAGATTCTCAGACAAACAAAATTTGAGGGAATTTGTTGCCAATAGATTACCTTGCAAGAAATGTTAAAAGAAGTTCTTTAGAGAGAAGGGAACTTATGCAAGTCAGAAACTTGGATCTACATAAAGAAAGGAAGAGTGTTATAGAAGGAATAAATAGAGGTAAAATAACATATATTCTTTTTCTTTTTCTAATTGGTCTAACAGATAATTTCAGATGTCTGAAATAATAACGGCAAAAATTTATTTTGTGATTATATCTTATGTAAAAGTTAATTAATGACAGCAATGTTGTAAAGGATGAGTGGCAGCGATTGGAAATACTTTGTTATGAGATACCTGGCATAAACACAAAGTGGTATATTATTATTTCAAAGTGGACTTGGATTAGTTATAAATGTACATTGCAAACTCTAGGGAAACCACTAAAAATTTTTTTAAGTTTAATTTTTATGCTAAGAGAAGAGAGAAAATGGACTCATATAAAATGCTCAAATAAAACCAGAGAAAGCAACAGAACAATGAAAGTCAAAAGAAAAAACAAAGAACAAGGATAACAGATATAAAATAGTTACAAATATGGCAGATATTAAACCAACTATCTCAGTAATTACTTTAAATGTGAATGGTCTAAATACATCAATTAAAAAACAGACGGTCAGAATGGATTAAAAAAACCAATTAAACAGTGTCTATAAGAAATTCACTTTAAATGTAAAAACATGAATAGATTAAAAGTAAAGGAATGGAGAAAGATATGCCATGCTAACACTCATCAAAAGAAAGCTGGGGCACCTGTATTAATTTCAGACAAAGCAGAATTCAGAGCACAGAAAATTATTGAAGATAAAAGGGGCCATTACATAATGATAAAGGGATTGATACAAGAAGATGACATAACAATCCTAATGCCTATGTGTGTAATAACAGAGTGGAAAAAAAAAAAAAGAGGCAAAAACTATAGAAGTGCAGAGTTGGAGATTTAAACCCCTCTCTATCAGTAGTTGACAGATCCAGCAGGCAGAACGTAAGTAATGACACAGTCAAATTGAATAGCATTATCAATCGACTGAGTTTAATTGACATTTATAAAATATTTCAATGAACACCAGCAGAATATGCATTTTTCTCAAATTTAACATGGAATGTTAACCAAGATAGACCCATTTTGAGGCCTGAAACACATCTAACAAATTTAAAAGAATAGAAATCACACGAAGTATGCTCTCAGACTACAATGGCATTAAACTAGAAATCAAGAATAGAACGATAGGGCCGGGCGCGGTGGCTCACGCCTGTAATCCTAGCACTTTGGGAGGCCGAGGCGGGCGGATCGCTCGAGGTCAGGAGTTCCAGACCAGCCTGAGCAAGAGCGAGACCCTGTCTCTACTAAAAAAAATAGAAACAAATTAGCTGGCCAACTAAAATATGTATAGAAAAAATTAGCTGGGCATGGTGGCGCATGCCTGTAGTCCCAGCTACTTGGGAGGCTGAGGCAGTAGGATCGCTTAAGCCCAGGAGTTTGAGGTTGCTGTGAGCTAGGCTGATGCCAGGGCACTCACTCTAGCCAGGGCAACAAAGTGACACTCTGTCTCAATAAATAAATAAATAAATAAATAAATAAATAAATAAATAATAGAATGATAGCTAATCTCCAAAATATGTGGAGATTAAACAACACACTTCTTAATAACACATGGGTCAACAAAAAGGTCTCAAGGGAAATTTAAAAATATTTTGAAATAAATGAAAATGAAAAGGCAGCTTATTAGAATTTGGGGGATGCAGAAAAGCCACTGCTTTGAGCAAAAACATATAGTATTGAATGCATATATTAGAAAAGAGAAAGATCTAAAATCAGTAATCTAAATTCCACCTCAGAAAACTAAGAAAAGAAGATCAAATTAAACCCAAAATAAGCAGAAGAAAGGAAAATAAAGATTAGAGCAGAAATCAAAGAAATTTAAAACAGAAACTTGATAGAGAAAATTAAAAAAAAACAAAAGCTGGTTCTTTAAAAAGGACAGTTAAATTGGTAAATCCTAGTCAGACTAATGAGGCTGGCTGGGGCAGCGGGGGGAGAGAAGAGATGCAAATTACTAATATCAGAAATGAAAGAGGGACCATCACTATTGATCCCATAGATATTAAAAAGATAATAAAGGAATATTATTAACAACTCTATGCCCACAAATTTGACAACCTAAAAGAAAGACAGAATCTATCAAAACTGAAACAAGGAGAAATAATTCTGAATATATCTATTAAAGAAATTAAATCAATAATCAATACCTTTCCAAAACAGAAAGCACCAGGCCCAAATAAATTCACTGGTGAATTCTCTTAAGCATTTAAAGAAGAAATGATACCTATTCTCTACAATCTCTTTAAAAAAAATAGAAACAGAGAGAATACCTCCTAACTCATTTTATGCAACAAGCATTACCCTACCAAAACCAGACAAGGATTTTATTTTAAAAACTATAAAACCATCTCTCTTATCAACACAGATGCAAAAATCCTCAAAAAATTAGCAAACTGATCCAACAACATATAAAATGAATTATACATTATGACCAAGTGGGATATATTCTAGGTATGTAAGGTTATAATCATCACATTAAAAGGCTAAAAGAAAAATCACATGAGCATATCAATAGATACAGAAAAAACATTTGAAAAAAATCTACACCTATTCATGATAAAACTCTTGACAAACTAGGAATAGAGGGGTATTTCCTCAACTTGATAAAAAACATCTACAAAAAACCGACAGCTAAGAATCACACTTAACGGTAAGAAAATGGACACTTTCTATCAAGATCAACAAGACAAGGATGTCGTCTCTTACCACTCATATTCAACATCATCCTCAAAGTCCTACCTAATATATTAAGACAAGAAAAGAAATAAAAGGTTTACAGATCAAGAAGGAAGAAATAAAACTGCCTTTGTTCACAAATGACATGACTTTGTGAAAAGAATTAACAAAAAAAAACCTCATGGAACTAATAATTAATTATAGCAAGATTGCAAAATACAAGGTTAATATACAAAAGTCAATCTCTTTCCTCTATAGTATTAATAATAATTAACAATTGGAATATGAAAACAAGAAAACAACACAATTTAATTTAGCAATAAAAAATTGAAATACTTAGGTATAAATCTAAAACAGTATATACAAGACCTGTTTGAGGAAAACCACAAAGCTCTAGTGAAAGAAATCAAAGATCAAAATAAATTCCTTGCTTATGGATAAAAAGACTCAATACTGTTAAGATGTCTATTCCTCCCAACTTGATCTATATATTCAAGGCAATCCCAATCAAAATTCCTGAAAATTATTTTGTGGTTATTGACAAACTGAATCTAAAGTTTATACAGAAAGGCAAAAAAGACTCAGAATAGGCAATAGAATATTAAGTACAGAGTACAGATACGACCCAATTTGAAAACTTACTATAAAGCTAAATTAATCAAGACAGTGTTGTATTGGCAAAGGAATAGACAAATAGTTTAATGAAACAGAATAGAGCTCAGATGACCCATACAAATATATAGGTAACTGATCTTTGACAAAGAAGCAAAGGTAATACAATAGGATAGTGTTTTCAACAAATGGTGCTGGAACAACTGGACATCCACAAGAAAAAAAAATTAATTTAGACAGGGACCTCACACCTTTTACTAAAATTAATTCAAAATGGATCATACATAGCCCTTTGTAAAATGTAAAAGTATAAAATGCTTAGAAGATAACATAGGAGAAAACTTAGATGAAGTGAGTATGGCAATGAGTTTTTAGATACAACACCAAAATCATGATCCATGAAAGAAAAAAATTGATAAATTGGACTTTATTAAAATTAAAAACTTTTAGGCTGGGTGCGGTGGCTCATACCTGTAATCCTAGCACTCTGGGGGGCTGAGGTGGGCGGATTGAGCTCAGGAGTTCGAGACCAGCCTCAGCAAGAGCGAGACCCTGTCTCTACTAAAAATAGAAATTATATGGACAGCTAAAAATATATATAGAAAAATTAGCCAGGCATGGTGGCACATGCCTGTAGTCCCAGCTACTTGGGAGGCTGAGGCAGGAGGATTGCTTGAGCCCAGGAGTTTGAGGTTTCTGTGAGCTAGGCTGACACCATAGCACTCTAGCCCGGGCAACAGAGTAAGACTCTGTCTCAAAAAAAAAAAAGAATTAAAAACTTTTGTTATTGCAAAAGATACTATTAAGAGAATGAAAAGACAAGCCACAGATGGGAAGAAAATCTTTGTAAAACACGTTTCTGATGAAGGTCTGGTATACAAAATATACAAAGAATCCTTAAAACTTAACAATAAGAAACCAAACATCCTAATTAGAAAGTAAGCAAAAGATACGAAAAGACACCTCATCAAAGAAGATACACGGATGGCAAATAAGCATTTGAGAAGATGCTCAATATCCTATATCAATAAGGAATTGCAAATTAAAACAACAATGAGATACCACTATACAACTATTAGAATGGCTAAAATTCAAAACACTGACAACACCAAACACTTTCAAAGATGTGGAGGAAAAGGAACTCTCCTTCATTGCTGATGGGAATGCAAAATGGTATAACCACTTAGGAAGACAGTTTGGCAGTTTCTTACAAAGCTAAACAAATTCTTACCATGTGATCCAGCAGTCATGCTACTTGGTATTTACCTAGATGAGCTGAAAACTTTTGTCCACACAAAAACCTCCTGCACAGGAATGTTTTTAACATCTTTACTTATAATTGCCAAAAGTTGGAAGCAGCAAAGATGTCCTTCAGAAGGTAAATGGAGGCCAGGTGCGGTGGCTCAATTCTATAATCTCAGCATTTTGGGAGGATTGCTTGAGCCCAGGAGTTTGAGACCAGCCTGGGCCTGGGCAACATAGTGAGATCCTATCTCTACAAAAAAAAAAAAGGTGAATGGATAAACAAATTTGGCACATCTATTCATGGAGTATCATTCAGCAATGTATATATAAATTAGTTATTAAACCACAAAGACATGAATGGAACTTGATGTTACTAAGTGAAAGAAGCCAATCTGAATAGGTTATTTACTACATGATTCCAATTATAAGACATTCTGGAAAAGACAAAACTATAGAGACTATAAAAAGATCAGTGGTTGCCAGAGCTTTGGATGAAGAAAGAATGAACAGGTAGAACACATAGAATTTTTAGGACAGTGAAACTCATATGTACTATACTTCAAAGGTAGATACATGACATTGTATATTCTTTAAAATCTATAGAACTATATACAACAGAGAGAATTAACTCTAGTATAAACTATAGACTATAGTTAATAATAGTGTATCAATATTGATTGACCAGTTGTAACAAATAGACCACCCTTATGCAAGATGTTAATAATAAAGGAAACTGTGTGAAGGATAGAGGTGGGGAGAAAGGGTATGTGGGAACTCTCTGTACTTTCTCCTCATGTATTCTGTAAACCAAAAACTGCTCTAAAAAATAAAGTCAATTAATAAAGTTTGAGGACCACTAACTTTTAGAATTACATTTTGGCAAGGGCCAGTATTTCTGGGCCTTTTGTTCAAAAGGAATGGACACAGCCTGAGTTGAGGACATATGCTTCTGTGAGAGATAGTGATAGTTTATATCACAGGACTGTTACAATGTATCATTTATTTCCTATACAGAAGACACAACTTTGATATGGACACATCTATTTTAATTAAGACTTTACAATTTATTTTAAATTACCTTTTCCTCCCAGTTTCTTTTACATCGCTTCCAATCTAAATATGATGAGAAATGTTTCAGGTTTTTATTAAGATTAATGCACCCTTTGTCCCCCTTTATGAAGCCTTTAATTGGTACTTTAATTCTAAGGAAATGTACCCACCAATTCTGGGATGTCTGCCCTGGGAGATTAGCTGATGCTTGACTTCTTAACTATACATACTACATTAATCTATGATTGGCCAGAAAATTTCACATTACTTTGTAACATTTGAAAGCAAAAGGAGAGAGAAAAATCCCCAGAAGTCCCCAAATTGCTATTTTCAAGCATCCAAATGCAATTTGAAGTAACAGTTGAGTTTGACCAGGTTAGTGCAACCCTGAAAGTCAAGCTGACTAAACCTGTCTTCTAATCAACTTAACCAGTCAAAGAAGAAGTAGACATTTGCTGTTATATCCCTCCTCATCAATGCAAAATGCTACTCAATTTCATGACTCCCCACAGCACTCCTGGCAGCCTCAACTTCTTTCCCACCTTTCAACCCCTTGCCAATCTAAGTTATTATAAACCTATACTTTTCAAGACTATAAATAATGAAAATGGAATTTTTCAATGAGAGCTTTTTTTTTTCACCCAGAATAATATGGATTTTATTTTTAGGCATGTTTCAGCAGATAGTAAAAAGAACAAACCAGAAACCTAGTTAATGAGGTGATGTGTTCTGAGAATTCAAGCCTAGAAAAAAGTTGTTTTAATATCAGATGTTGACAGTATCTTTAAATGACACAGACTTCACTGAGATCTCCTTTTGCCATGGGTTTGAAGTTGAGTCTCTCCCAAGTAATATCAATCTTCTTTTAAATTAAAACTAAGCAGGTATTATCATCCCCCGTCCCCCACAAGTGATAAAGAGTTTCCCGTCAACTCATGTATAAGAGTCAGAGGTTGAAGGAGGGAAAGGAAGAATAACTAATGGAGATGAATCTCTTTTTAAAAAGTAATAAATGATGAATGTGAGAATACTATGATGTAAAGTAATAACTTTGATTTTCTATCTCTTTTTTTATGGCTTTATTGAGATATAACTCACATACCGTAAAATTCACCCATTTAAAGTTCACTGTTCAATGTTTTTCTAACATATTCATATAATTTTTCAATCATCAGCACAATATAATTTTAGAACATTTTCATCTTCCTTAAAAGAAACCTCATATCCATTAGCAATCAATTGCCATACTCTTCTTTCCCCACCCCCATTCTAAGCAACCACTAGTTTACTTTCCATCACTATAAATATGCCTATTCTGAATATTTCATATAAATGGAATCATACAATGGGTAGTCATTGGTGACTGGTTTCTTTCACTTAGCCTAATGTTTTCAAGGGTCATCCATGTTGTAGTATATATCATGGAATATCACATTTTATTTATCATTTCATTAGTTGATGGACATTTAGGTTATTTAAATATCTTGGCTATTACAAATATTGCTACTTTGAACATACACATTATCAAAAACAAAAAGAAAGGCAGAAATGCAGGAAACAAGGAAGGAAAGAAGTCAGATAGTGCTTTCCTGCCTATGACCCTAAAGATTTTTATTACATATGAAGTGAAAAAATTGCAAGTGTTTATATACATTCTCATGTGTTCACATAAGCATACAAAGTAAAGGATCTGAAAGAAAATACACCAAGGTTTTAAACTTCTTTTTTTTTTTGAGACAAAAATCTCGCTCTGTCCCCTGGGCTAGGGTCCAGTGGTATCATCCTAGCTCACTGTAACCTCAGACTCCTGGGCTCAAGCAATCCTCCTGCCTCAGTCTCCCAAGTAGCTGGGACTACAGGCATGCACCACTACGCCCGGATAATTTTTCTATTTTTTAGTAGAGATGGGATCTGTCTCTTGCTCAGGCTGGTCTCAAACTCCTGAGCTCAAGCAGTCCTCCCACCTTGGCCTCCTAGAGTGCTAGGATTACAGGCCTGAGCCACCCCGCCCAGCCCAACTTAATCTATTTTTAAAAACAATACACATGTGTACATTTTTTATTTTAAAGAGAAAGTATGTTTCTACTTTCCGTAGAAGTTTTTTAAAAGTGCCAAATGGGACGACTTAGTGTGTGTATAAAAAGATCACATCAGGTGGATGAATGAGAGAGATTTGACTCCTTGTTTGCTTAATAAACTGTAAAATGATGGCTTGGAAAAGCAGGTTAGAGTCTAACCATCATGCTAGTATTAGGCTTGCTTGTTAAACACAGGTCTAAGCTTCATATGCCAATAAAACAAATACTTACTATTTCATTTCTGTTAATGATAGCCCCCCCAAAAAAGTGCCAATGTCTTGACCCTTCCTTCCTTATAAATTCATGTTTAATTCTAATTAATGATTCTAATGTGAAAGCAGAGTAAGAACCAGACCCTATACTTTCAATTCCCTATTGTCTTTCTTTAATTTTTTAAGTGTATCTTTATTTTTATTTATCTTTTTTATTTCAGAATATTACGGGAGTAGAAACGATCTTATTTGTTCAGTTTTTCAGGAAGGAAAAAAAAACCCTTCCTACAGGCCGACAGTCTCCTGATCTGAGCTTAGTTGAGGCCATTTTATTTATGGTTTGCAAAGCTTTATCTTTACTGGGTTACATCTGGAGATGTTTCCTTGGTACCAAGAGGCTACTT
Source organism: Lemur catta (assembly GCF_020740605.2). Taxonomy (NCBI): domain Eukaryota; kingdom Metazoa; phylum Chordata; class Mammalia; order Primates; family Lemuridae; genus Lemur; species Lemur catta. The sequence continues at coordinate 51,338,399 of NC_059136.1, forward strand.
CAAGAAATATGTGAAGAGGTGTCCCAAACTTTCTCCTGGCAAGTGTCATGGGGAGATCAGCAACTTAATGTTGAAATGAAACCATCTGGCACTTAGGAATTGTATACAAAGAGTAAGGTGCAGTTTTTAAACCACTGTTTAAAAGAAAGCTGTCCTTGGCTTCATAATAATATTTAGACAATGATTTGTCACTCAGTCCCCTGCTCCATGGTAATGAGAGAGCCACCAGCATGGGAGAGAAAAGATGGAAGTGAACGCAGAAGCCCTCAGTAAGAATATGCCTCAGAGAATATTCTACATCTGTTGCCTTTTCTTTTATGGGTACAATAGGTGGTTGGAGAGAAACAGGGTTCATTAAAATTCTTGATTATGGCATCGTCTGCAAAGTAACATAGTTCTTAAAAGAAGAATAAAGGAGCCAGCTTCATGGCTGAATAACAGGGCCATGCAACTTACATGTCTGATACCTTCAAAACTGGGAGTATTTGAGTTCCTGTCAGAAGGATCTATTCCTGAAGCTTCTGAAGGCTTTTACCTTAAAAAACTGGATGCGTACATTCCTTGACAAATCTTACACTTGGATCCTGTTTGGTCTCTATTTGGTGGGGTGAGAAGAGGGATAAAGAGAATAGTTGCCTTTCTCTGTGACACAGGGCAAAATGCTACTGAATTTAAGCAATCCTTCTCACAAATGCAGTTATTTTTTAGAAGAATTATTTTCATCTCTCCATCTACAAACCAATTTTAATGAGTTTCAGTTACGTACAAGGCACATGGTAGGTACATGAGGAAAGCCAAAAGTGAATAATGTTATTCAAGCCTTCAAATTCTTATGATCCAGAAGAAAAAAAACACAAGTATTAAAAAAATTATTAAACAAGGTAGAATATGAAGAATTCCATGAAAATGGTCTGTAGTTCTGTAAGAGCTCTAAGAATGGAGATACCACTTTTCAAGGTGGAAGATATTTAATATTTTCTAGCATTATCGCAAAGCCAAATTTTCCCCCACCACTTTAAAAATGGTACCAGGTTTCAAATGAGTCTATACAATCCCTTTAAATTCAATTGTGAAGCTTTTGTTTATTCTTTTCTCTCACTGCATTGTTTATTATTATTGGTTTTTTTTTAGCTTTATTCCAGTAGGACAGTATGCTTATTATTATTGTTTCTTTTTTTAGCTTTATTCCATTAGAACAGTATGTTTATTATTATTATATATCTATTCTATATGATAAATATTAGAAGTGTTTTATTGCTTTGGCCTTCTGCCTCCTGCTTCAGATTGCCAAATTGTTTGTAAGTTTAGAATGCTCATTTGTAATCACACTGGACATTAATATCAAGGAAGGCACAGGATTATTCTCCTGGTTAGCTCTGGAAGTTTAAACTTAACATGTAAACATAAAGATAATGATAATAATGATGCTTATGATTTATGGAGCTTTTTCACTTTGTTCCTTCCTGTGCGACTATCTTGCTCTAAGTGTATTATCTCATTTAATATTCCAAAACACCATATATATACTTCTTCAAGCTTCATCTTTATCATAATTCCTGAAAATGCATATAATACTTTGTTTTTACTAATGTGTTTGGTGAGCTGTAACAATCAATGAGAAAACCCAGACAGGTTAGGGATTGTTGCATCTCTTGTATTGGTTAAGTTTATTTCCATCCTTACATCACTCTTGAAAAAATATCTCTTGGTAAGTTTGTGAGTTGTACATTTCATTTCCTTTTTTCCTTCTCTAAGCCCTAGTTTGTCTATAATATACATTCTATTTCTATTCTTTTGGTAGTTACTCTTAAATATGAGTATGTTCTTAACCTATTCATAATAAGTTTTAAGGTGAGTCAAAAATTCTATCTTTCTCTTGAAATAAAAAAAGGACCTTAAAAACCTTTTCTCCCATCGCATCATCTATGTTATTTTTTAGTTTGTATTAGTGTGTGTGCACACATATACATTTAAACCTAGATTTATCTTATCAACAAGCTTTTTGATCTTTTGTTTGTTCATCATTGGTTCTTTTACCACACTCTTTCTTCCTATACACAATTTCTTTCTTGCTGAATTATATTTTTGATAATATTTTAGTAAGAATCTATAAATGAAACTTTCTCAGTCTTTGCACATCTGAAAAAAATTTTAAAAATTTATCCTCACTCTTGAATGTTCATTTAGTTGAGTCTATTAAGTAGAAAGTTATTTTCCCTCAGCAATATGAAAATATATTCCTTCTGGCATCTGTTGCTGATGTCAAGTCTACCATCATTTCTTGGTAGATGGACTATAATTTCTTTAGTTTCTTCTATCAATTTTTAAAATTTATTTTTGCTGTCCCGAAGTTTCATCATGATATATCTAGGTGTGAATTTTTTTTAGTTACCCTACTCAGAACTGTCTGCTTCTTGAATATGAAGACTTATTATTTTTTTTTCATTTTCAGAATATTGCTTCTCTCCTAATCTCTCATTCTGGAGATAATATTTATTAAAGTTACTAGGCATATGTTGCAGATTTCCATTCTATCCTCAATGTCTGTTAACTTCTTTTTCCATAATATAATTTATTTATTTACCAATGAGTTCATAATTAATTAATTGAGGAATAACATGAATACAGTATGTTAGGTACCATGTTACTCAACTATGCATATCCATATATCTACCTATCTATCTATCTATATATCTTGTATATTAGGCAAGTTTCTCAGATCTGTTCTGGATAGCTTATATATTGAGCTTTTCCTTTCAATTATTATATTTTTCATTTCTAGAATTTCTACTTTATTCTTTTTCAAAACTGCCTCTTCTTTTTCAGGAGATGTTATCCTCATGGGTCTTATTTCTTCTTTATTTATATCTTTGGACATTTAAAGCAAATTTGTCTTCACCTTGTCCTATTTTCTACCGTTTTTAACATGTGAATTCTGATTTGTTGAGACTCCTGGCTCTAATGGAGGTCTGTTTTCTTGAGTGTTTCAAATTTTAGACTTTGAACTTATCTTCAAGAGGTCATTGCTTCCCAAGGATGTGTCATGGTTCAGGGTTGTCAAGTTATTACTGTAGGTGGTTTTATGTCTACTTCTGCCAGTCCCATGGGTCTCTCAACCAGTTTTTATAATTATTTCTTTATTCTGGATTTTTTTTTTTTACCAAGCATATGTGAATTCAACCCATATTCACATAGTATTGGTTCAGATTCCTCCCAGATGATTAATTTTCAACCATGGCTTAGGACAGGTAGCCTATTTTCCTTGCCAAATCTCCATTCCAGTGGAAAGAACTTTTCTATTCCCTTCCAGGCTCTCAGTTTTAAGCTGAGATTGCACCTGTAGCTTCCCATGTCACAAGCCCTGCAATTTCAACTTCTGCCTTATTTCTTAAGCCTCTACTCTCAGGTTAAAACATCAGTCACTTAGGAGAATATCCAGGTTCCATAAGCTCGTGGGCCATTTGGCTTTAGCTCCTATTCACTGCTCAGGCTGCAGATTGACTCTCTTTGTTTGTGGCACCGCATGGTTTTCCTCTTTTGTTTTTGAACTTAGATGTGTAGATGCATGTTTTTGTGGTTGTTACATCTTTTCAACAGTACTATATGTTTGGAGCAAGGGGTGGAGTGGTGCTAATCAGCCATATTGACCAGAAATCTCAGTTTCATCTATATGATAGCACTGGGCTAATTTGATTTCCTTTGTATCCTCAGTTTGCTTACTTTTATTTCCATTAAATAAACCAACAGGTCACATAGGCTATCTTAAAAGTGCAGCCTTGAATCTTCTTGCTCTTTCTTTATATGTCATAGTTCTGTTAGATGGCAAATTCCCGGAGGACAAGCACTGTGCTATGTGTAGACATGCATTAGCATCACTGAAAAATGAAAATGCTCAGAGTAGTGTGCATGAAGTTTCTGAGGGTCCTGTTTACAAGGAAAAACATCTTTTTCTAAGTTGGCAGCTTTCTTTTTGGCAACTCTATTTCATGGATTCCAACTCAAAATGCAGCTTTCTTTTTGGTTTGGCAGCGGTGGTCATTGATGTCTTCATATTATTATGCTGCTCCTTTAGAATAAACAAGAAGTTTTCCTACCACTTTCAATTTCTTGACCAAATATCAAGAAATTGGAGGGTCCCTTGGCATCAGCCATTACGTGCAGTTGGTTGACTTAATACTTGGTCAAATGTTACTCTCAAGCCTGAAATATAGTGATGAGAAACTTTTCTTTTCTTTCTTTTTTTTTTTTTTTTTTGTGAGGATGAGGGGTAGAATTATGAACTATAAAACCAAAGTGACATGAAGGTGCTAGGAGAAGTGTTCAAAACATTGATGTGATTTATGAACATGTGGCAAACAGATGTGGTGGAGTAATAGGGACCCCCATCTCCTTTTATAAATTTGGACCACGTTTGTGTCTTTCTCATACCACTACCACCCCCAGGTTCCTAATATGCTTTATTAAAATTCTCTGCAGGGCTTATGGATGATTAATAATTTTTGATGACAGAAATTTGGTTTGAGTAAGCTACACAGTGAAATATAAATACAACAGGACTATTTTAACCTCTGTATATTATGCTTATTAGAATGAGGCTTCTCTGTAAGATGTTCTGTGTTGAGATTGTGTGTGATTTATGGAAATGTCACCAATGACTCTGGCTCTGGAAAAACTCTTAAAATCTCTTTTGTTGTAATCATCACTTGAGTTTCAGTTGTCACTAGGGAAAGTCATTTTTGGAGAAAACATAATCAAGAGTGGTTAAAATATGCTTCAAATAAAATAAGCATTGGGTAGGTATCTAGTAATAAAATACAAAGAAAACCCTGAGGTAGATATTGGAAATAAAAATTTATTTGTAACCAATTCTAAATACACTGTGGTAGAGTGGGACATAGAAAAGGAAACACTGGAATATTGGGTTTTGATTCTCTTCCCAAGTCTGACATATCTGGAACCTTTAGACAAGCCATTTAATTCTTCCAACCTTGTTAGGAATGCAAGTGTTCTACAATTAGTATTTGCGATATAGTTTGAAAAAATATTTTTTAATAAAATAAAGAACTTCAATAAACATTTCATCTATATGGCAAGAAATTCAAATAGCACAAATGGGTTCAGAGTAAAAAACTTGTTTTTTCCCTCATCCTCAAGTCCTCAAGTTCACTTATCTAGGAGCAACTACTATTAGTTTGAAATCATTAAGTAAAAATCTAAATATTATAAGCCAATCTTTCAAATAGGAACATTGATATTTACTACAAATTCCATCTAGCATTCTGTACTGTTTGTGGTAAGTTAATAATCATTTTTAAAGCTGGCAATTACAGCAAGATCATATATAATTCCCACCTCATTCAAGTGATCTGTTTAGGAAATTTCAAAAAGGATAAGGGAAGCAATTTTAAAACTAATCAGAATAATGCTGCAGACCTGATGATTACTGATATGGCAAATTTTTGCTTTTGGCTGGGACTTTGCCAGGCAGAACTAAAAGATTATATAGCTGAATCTCTTGATTTGCAATTTTCCAAACCCCTCCATTTCTCCTAAGCAAGAATATGGCTGGTAGTTGCCTGGAAGTCACAAAGATTGATTGGTAGATCAGGGCCTCCTACAAAGTGCCACAGGAATCAGCATGGGGCAATTCTGTACTTAATGTATGGGGTTAAAGGAGAAAAAGAATCAGGAACCCCCGTACTTTACTTCATGCCCTCATTTTTCATTCAATTAGGATAAATTATAAAAACAGTAACAAAAATGAAAACACACATGGTAATGATATCATAACCCGTTTGAGAAATAATGCAGAAGATGGACTTAACCACCTCACAAAAATTTAGGAAAATATTCAGGGGTCTAAATGGAAGTCTGGTATTTTGATTACCTAGACAACTTTCCTTCAGCTCTGTTCAGATCATCAGCTTCCCTCTCACTTCTATCAGCAATGACTAGTAATTCAGTTTTATACCTATTTCTTAGGGAATGTAAAGAGAGCCTCCCTTAAAAAAAAAAAAAAAAAAAAAGAGTGTTGTCACATTTTTTGTTTCTTTAAAGTGTTTTGTCCTGAGTCTGAAACTGGGTTAAGACATTTAGACTTTGAATAACTGGAAAATCTCTTGATTCTTTTCTAAATTGAAGTGCCTTGGTGGTTGACAATTGAAGAATGATTTACGATTCCTGGAGTACTTTGTGGGTTTGGTTTTTGAAACCAGTTCTTAATATTCAAGCTATTTGGAAGTTGGAGCATGAATAATAGCTAGTGATTTTTAAAATGTGGAGTTTGTCCAGTTTTGAGTAAATGTCCAAGCTGACATGTTTTCAAAAATGTAAATTACCACATTCAATTGTCCTGGGAACCAATGGAGAAGCAGTAATCTTTTTCTCCAAATTATAAAATAATTTGGTATTTAAAAATTAAAAACTAAGAAAAGCAGACTTTCCTGTGCAAGTGTTATGGCCCTAATAGAGTCCCTATTTGTTTTAGTGTGGCTCCATGATGATACTATATGTTTTCAGTCCTTACCAGCTCAAATCTTGAGAGTAAGGGAGGGAGCCACATCTTCTTGTACATCTTTTCAGAAAAAAGGTAATGTTACATTGATCCAGACTTTCAAAAATAAATTCAAATGTCCTGGTATCCCATCAGTATAGCAGTTTTGAATTACCCTAGCAAGGGAACCAGTTCAACTGTTGACTACTCTTGGCTAACATGAACAAAATAATGCCTGTATCGCTTTATCTTTCCTGAAACTAGCCAATAAGTGTTAAAGATATGTATAAGCTGAAATAGCATTTTAATTAATGAGAAAAGGCTACTAGATAACCAAGAACTTGAAAACTGGCTTTATATTTCACCTGATAGTCTATTCTTATCACCTACAACATTGCTAAACAAAATCTCTACTTACTCTTTCACTGATTCTACAATTACTTAGCACTTTCTGTGTGTCAGTCATCTTGCCAGGACTTAGGTGTGTAAAGATTTAAAAACAAACAAACAAATAAACAAAATGAAACAACCCCCCTCTCACTATTCCTGACTTTTAGTAGCTCATATTTAGGAGATAGAAATATTAAAATAACTACTACCTAATAAAAATGCTATACAATCTGACTGCTATAACAGAGGTATGTACAAAATTCTGTGGACACACAGAAAAAGAAAGGAATTGCTACCCCTACAGAAGCTAGAGGAAGTTGCATGATCTGTGTCTGTCTCATGTTGGTGTTTCCCAAATATGAAAAGAGGATGATCACAGCAAGGGGCATGAGCAAGAGTACAGAGCTGTGAAAAGAAATATTTGGGACCAGATATTGGTAAGGATGCTTGGCTCTGCATTACAGAGGGCCCTCTATGTAATGTTAAGAAATCTGTTTGCACTCACTATAAGCAAGGAAGAGTAAGGTTTTCAAGCAGAGGGGCTGACATGATCAAATTTGACTGCTTATTTTGGACTATCAGATTTTTGTAACCACTCAGGACTACAAAAAAACTAATTGATGAGAGCAAGACTCTAATGAAGAACAAACGGGAGGCTACTGAGAAGATGAAAACCTAAACACTGCTCCACTCTAAAAAATGCAGTGGGAATGCAGAGGAAAGGGTTGGAAATTAAGTTTCTCAACCCCAAGGCACCACTGTATATGTCCAACCTGCATCCATTCATGCCCCACCCTCAACAAATTCTCCCTCTAAACTGTTTTCTCATTCTACAAATTTCCAATTTATTGCCTTTAAAAATTATGATGTATTTTGGACGTACAGAGACTATAAGGACTAATGTAATGAACACCTATGAACCCACTACCCAGTTTAGAAAATAAAACACTAAATCTGATGTAGACTTATGTGTGGCCTTCCATATTGGTAAATGTAGGTTTAGTTTCATGATTTTTATTGCTAAGTGGTGTTTCATTGTATAAACATACCAAGATTTATCTATCTCTTGTAAATAGATGTTTAGATCATTTTCAATTTTTTGCTGTTATAAAAATTATTGTCTATGTCACTTTCTCTATGTGGGTGAGTTTTTTTAGCTATGAGTGTAAGAGCAGAATTCCTATCAGAGTGCATTTTCAAATTTCCTTAGATATTGACAGATTGCTCTCCAAAGTGATTATTATACCAATTACATTTTCACCAGCAAATTAAAAAATAAAATTAAATTAAAAAATAAATTAAAGCTGTTGGTGTTTCACAACTTCGCAATACTCAATATTGTCAGACTCTTTAATTGTTGCCAGATTGTGCCAGGCATTTTAAACCATTGAGGGTTCTTTAGCTTTTGCCCTAAGTGAGATGGGAAGCCACTGGAGAATTTTGAGTAGAGGGGTGAAATTATCTGATTTAGCAGGATCATTCTGGCCACTAGGTTGAGAATAGACTATAAAGAGGAAAACTGTAGAAGCAGTGAGACCAGGTAAGCGGCTGTTACTTAATCGATTGAAAATCTGATGGAGAATTAAACCAGGGTGGTAGCAGTGGCAGAGTGAGAACTGGAAACATATGCAGACTCTAGACATGTTTAGAATGGTGACATTTTGAAAGTAAAGCCAATGGATTTACTGTTAGGTTGCATGCAGGATGTGTGAGAGAGGGCTCCAAAGTTTTGACATGAATACAGTTGCTATTTACTAAGATGGGAAGGATTGCAGGAGCAGCAGTTTTGGAGGGAGTATCAGGAGTTAGCTCTGGGCTTGATATGTTTGAGAAGACTATTAGATACACAATTAAAGATAGATAAATCTAGAATGAATATGATAGTTCAAAACTAAAGTATAAATTTTGGAGTCTTTATCATATAAATTGTATTTAAAGCTCTGAGACTAGAAGAGATCACCAAAGGAATAGTGCAGTCAGAGAATAAAAGACGTTTATGGACTGAGTCCCATATTTAGCAAGAGAGAAGGAAAAACCAGCAAAGGAAAGGAAACAGAGAAGGGAAACCAAAATAGTGGCCGGGCCAGAAGTCCAGTGAAATCTGTCCCCTGCTGCTGAAGGATTGAGTAGTTGAGAATTGAGATTTGTGCATTAGATTTGGCAACATGGAAGTCATTGCTGATTTCTCAACTGCAGTTTTTGTGCAGTGGTATGGGTGAAAACCTGACTAGAACATTTTAAGGGAGAACAAAGGAGAGGAATTAATTCTTCTTTGTATGATTTTTGCTATAAGGGGGTATAAGCTGGTGATTTAAAAAAAAATACTGGCAAAAAGTGTTAAAGGCAGAATAAATGGGCTGAATAAATGGATAGAAGTGGTGGTAAGAGTTGATTTCACAGTGAAATAGGAAATAAGGTCATCAGCTAAGAGTGTAGAAGGAGAAGTGTTAGAAGTTGTAGCAGTGAGGATGAGGTATGAAATAGCCATCTAGGAGAATCAGATGAGGAGTTATTCTTTTGATTCTTAATATGTCCTGGATTATTTCACTAAAATCATCTCCCAGTTTCTTTCCTTGGTGGAAATCGATTCTCTTTCAACAAGATTATGCCACTCTGCTCAAAACCTTCCAGTGGCTACACAACTTTGTTACAGTAAAATTCAAAGTCCCTAACATCTCTTACAAGGCTTTATACTATCTGTTCCCTATTGTCTCTGTAGCTCACCTACAACTTTTTTCCCCTCGCTCACAACAACATCATGGCAGGAAATTATGTCATTGTTTCACTATTGTATCATTAGCACTTAGAACAGTGCCTAGCACAGAGTGGGTACTCTAAATATTTGTTCAGTGTATGAAGTAGCAGCATTTAAATGGTAAACCAAGAAAAGTATAAGAAAGTCTTCCAAGTCACAGTCTTTCAATAATTGTGTATGCTGGGCATATTAGTAATCATGCATTTTTTGTTACTAACTGGGATGGTCTGGGTCCACATAGGTGGGGTATGCTCATTAAAATGTGACTGAAATTTGCGTATATCTTTCACTCAAAACAGTCAAGAGATGGCAGTTCAGGATATTTTTTGTACTGCGGGGTGAGCTGCATAAGGTTTGTATTTTATGTATGTTCGTATTCAGACATGAGCTAGCCTAACCTAACCTCATTTTATGCAACAAACAGAGCCAAGGTGGATAAAACTCTATGAAATTTGTTGTTAGGGATGTTGTTGAATACTTTTTCTCTTGCATTTCATAATGTTCCCATTATGAGACTAAGAGGAGAAAATTCTTCATAGTCTGAGTCAGAGATAGTACATGTTTTATGAATATTGCAAATCATGTTACTAATTCTGTTCTTTTCTTTGGCTGATACAAACTTAGAATCAAATGTGAGCCTCTTGTTTTTGTCAAACACTTACGAGTAGTGGGTTCATGACTCCTCTTGCCATTATTAAAAATAACCACATAAATACCTAAATACAGAAGAAGCAGATCATAAATGACTCAGTGATCCAATTCTGCATACCTGATGTTTAAAAGAAAAAGCAAGGTAAACAGAAAGATCCATCTCTGCTGCAGGAAATATGTACAACTTCTAAAATGTATTCTGAGTACTGACCTCACTTCTTGCTTCATCTTATTTTTTCCATCATCCTATTCTCTTAAAACCAATTTGATCCTCCATTTAATTTTAATTTCATTTTACCATATGATATTGAATGTGTTTTTTAATAAAGAAATAATGAAATTATTTATTTTATTTTCAAATACTTTAGTGATGTTCCCAAGAGATTTGCAAATGCTCTACCAAGCTAACATAGAAAAAGCCATACTCAGTGGGGGTTTTCTTTTGTTTTGCTTTGTTTTGCAAATAGGATAGTTTCCTTGGGTTTTAGGCTAATTTTTTCTTCCTTGACACTGCTAAATGACATGCTAACTGGAAGCCCACTTAAACTAGGAAAGATTAAGTGACAGAGGGATTGTTTCTTCTGAAACTCTCTTTACTACTTGGGTTTAACCTCAAATAAAAAGCCGTTGGGTCTTAACATGTAACATTGTCCTTTATACTTGGTCATCAACGTGCTGTTAGCTCTGCTAAATGTGGGAACCTCAGAGGTTCTCTGTGAATAGGAAGGTTTCTGCATTTTTCTTGCTCCTTTGCCTCTATCACTTAGGCAGAAGACTAAGTGAATCAGAGAGAGCAGCTAAACCCCTCTCATCTACCCCGTACCTCATCCTGCATGATGATGGTTTTTCCTCCGTCACTCCTGTGACATTCAGATTTACATTGGAGAATGACTGAGCTCTAAAAGTTCATCTCTTAGCCTTTCAAATGCTGTGGTGTAGTGGAGGCAACATACTTGACCAGAATTCAAATAGCATATAAAAATAATTGAAAGAGCCTATCCTCCCTAAATTATAAGGACAAAACTTCACCATGACACTTTAAAACATGGTTGACACATCATGTTGGTCAGTGCCTGGGAGCTAGAAATTATACAAGTTACTTCCACTCCTCCTCTTTTCATGAAAATTGGTGATTTTATGAGTACAATAAAAGTAATTTTGCTCAGAGAAATGCTTGTTTCTCTTATCATTCTGGAATGACCCCCTGGGGAAACCCTGATTAGATCTGATAACAAGGACTTCAACCCCAAAAGAGGCTAGGTTTGCCAATGGCCTGCTAAGGTTTGTGCAAAGAGCTGAATAGGGCTCTAACTTTAAGAAGTAGCAGAGTCCCCAGGGAAGTCCAGGTGGTGGCAGAACATAAGACCTTCAGCAACATTTAGATGTTAATCTTGTGAGGATGTCATTCTCCCTGGAACCATCAGAATGCGTGGCTAGATAAATTGAATGTGTCGTTTTAAAAGTTATAGAATAGAGATCATTGAGTATAAGATCAAATTTTTTATTTAAAATGGCATTTCACAAGAAGTTAATTTTCGATGAACTGCAGTTCTCAAGGATTTAGACTGGCCAGATTCAGACAGTCTACCCACCTCCTCAAGCTCCAACCTCACCAATCAACTCAGCCAGTTAGCACATTGGGAGCTACAAAACCCTTCCCTTTCTAATTTCTGGGTTTTTTTTTTTTCCTCAAAAAGCTACTACTGTGAAATTGATGGTGGATGCTTATCAGACATATGGGATTATGTGAAAAAGTAATAGTAGGGAAACAAGGACCAGAGAAGAAAGAACAGCCCCAGAAAAAGGAAAGTTGAAGGATAAAAGGTTTCCCCTGGTCTCCTTAATGAAATTAGTGTTGAAAACAGAGGAAATAAGAAGAACAAAGAAAAAGACTGGAAAAGAGACAGAAGAGAACAAGTACTCTAAGAAAAGAAAGATAATTGCATTGTTGTCTTTTAGAGTCCAAAAGCAGCTCTTGAGAGAGGGGGGAAGCACCTGCGTATCTGTGTCCTTTGCCAGCACATGCCTTCCTTTCCCATCCCGTGTTAGGGCACAGTTATCAGGGTTAGCAGAAATAAATTACCATGAGAAACACAGTCCCCATTTTTCTCTATAATTTTTTATTCTGCTTTCTGTTTTTCTAACTTTAACCCAAAAAGTTAACGTTTTAGTTCACCCTCTGATATGAAGTTTTCCACATTAGAGTTTCAGGGCAATTTGAATTTCATAAAATTAACAACATGCCACAAGGCTGCAGAATGTGCTTTGTCTGGGGAAACTCTCTTAATAAATTGAAACCCTAATAAAATTCACCTTTAATTTCATCAAGGTCCTTCTTAGGAGCAAGGAATTGCCCACAGTATGGTGTATTCTCTATAATTTGAGAGCAAAAACTAACTTTAAGATAACTTGATTGGGGTGAGAGGATTGTCAAAAGAATTAGTGTCTGTCCTTAGAAGATTTAAACTGATGAACCATAGAGACTATAATAATAATGATGATGTGACTATAGCATTTACATGTGCCAAGTGCTGTTGTCTGTATTTTACATGTATTAATTAATTCAATTCTTACAGCAATCCTGTGAAATAGGGACTATTACTGTCCCCATTTTAGCAATAAGGAAATTATGACATGCCCAAGGTCCAGCAACCTACATCTGGAATACCCAGGACTCCTATCCAGCGAGTCTGGCTCTGAAGCCTGGGCTTTTAAGGACTCCGTTATACTCACTCAAGTAAACACTTGTTGGGTGGGTGAGTGAGTGAATGAACAAGTGAATGAAAGAATGGTCAAATCCAGTAGTTTTTACATATTTTTCTTGACATGTATTTTGTTGAAATGTTTTGTATATATGTGGGTTTTGTTAATGTCTAGATATCGAGAAAAACACATGAAAACCTCTATACCTATATGAGTGAGTGAGTGTGTGTGGGGGGGGTGTGGTTATTTAATACTGGAAGGTTTGCACACTAGAGTTTCGAGGTAATTTGAATTTGATAAAATTGACATCTTTCAAGAACTCTTCTTATAAATTAGGAATAACATTGGGCCTAGCAATCATAAGATAACTTAGTTAAAAGAAAAATATGTGCTGACAACTTAAGCAATAGAAAGAGAAACTCCAGAAAGCAAACAGAGAATGTGGTTTGAAAACAAATTCTTTTATTTTGGTAATTGATTGATAATTTTTGGAAATAAAATTCAGTGGCTCTTTCTTTATTTTCTTACATCTGGCCAGAGAGAAAGATGGATGACATATGAGCTCTAAAGTGTTGAAAGAAGGACTACTTACAATTCTGGTCAATGTGTGCTTGTTGTAAGGATTCATCCATGTTTAGGGCTGTTCTACCAGAGTTCATAGATCCATTTGCAGAAGGAATCTGATAGTACATGGCACTGGGTTCATACAGTTTCATACAGTGATGAATGTGCTGTTTTGAAAAGCTGAGAAATCAGTTGGACTGCCTTGTTTCTAATTAAAAGTGCTTCCCAGGTTGGGAAAGGGACGGTTTGGGTTTTTTTTAATAATTCGTGTGGCTTATTTACAACCCATTGTAAATATAAAACAGGAACACACCCTTGCAGGGTAACACAAGTTGGATATGATACTATTCTTTGTTAAGTTTCAACTTAGTTACTATGGACTGTAAACTTGCTAGGGTGGCTATCCTGGTTATGGTATATATTTGGCCTTTGCCCTGAGGTTCCAATTACAGAGCCCCCAAAACCCTTGGAATTTCTTAAGTGATAGTAGTTTCTTTTGTTATTGATAATGAGCCCTTTTGATCCCACCTGAGTTTATGCTAATGAGGTGACTTAGGGTGGGGTCCTAGATAGTCTCAGGAGGGAGCCATTCATCCAGAAAGACCAAATGATTAGAGGGTTGGAATTTTCAGTCCCACTCACAAACCTTTGGGAACTGGCGGGTTGAGGGACTGAAGATTAAGCTTTATAAAAACTCGTGAACAACAAAAATTGATGAACTTACAGGTGCTGGACATGTGGAAGTACTGGGAGGGTGGCACTCCCCATAAGCCATTCTAGCAAAGTATTGAACCCAAGGAAGGGGGTGTGGGAATCCTTGATTTATAGCCAGTCAGTTAGAATTCAGCCAAGACTTAATAGTTGGCCTCTGAAATGGGAGCAGTCCTGTGGGACTGAGCCCTTAACTTGTAGAGGTTGACACTAATTCCCCATAGATAGTGTCAGAATTGAATCCAATTGTAGGACATCCAGTTAGTATCCACTGGAGAATTGTTTGGTGTGTGGGGAAAAAAAACCCATGCATCAGGTCCCAGAAGTGTTCCATGTTGTGTTGTCAGAGTATAGTAGGAAAAAACTATGTTCTCATCACTGGGGTGTTTAACATGTATTGCTGTTAAACATCATCTTCTAAGTCTTTTGTTGGTGGGTTATTTTCGTAGGACCCAGAAATATGATTTATCCCCAGTGATTCCATCTTGTTACATTTGACCCTTGCTCCAACCCTTCCAGATTGTGTATCAGAGAGGCTGTTTTCTTTTCACCTTTATATCACCTATCAATTTGATGAGCTTGCCTTCTTCAATTTATAGAGACATGTATAAAATAAGAAAGTTCCCATGGGCAGAACCTTGTACCTTTTTGACAATAGCAAGCAAAAGCTATACATTCCATTAATAAATTGATAAGCTGAACAACTAATTTTTGGACTGACTTAATCATCTTTAAAATGGTGACTATTTTAAATATTAGATAAAAGATTAATAATTTTTACAAAGGACATATGAGAGACAATTGAGGGCATTAAGCTATACTATATTTAAGGGAGATGAGAACATAGCAATCTGAAATCAGTTTATAAGTAAAATAGGCCTTATTCCAAGTGTGCCTACAAAGTTGCTTTTTTGCATAATGCTGTCACTTGAAAACCGCTCTTTTTAGGTCACTGTCATACACAAAGTGTTTTAGTGGCCTTCTAATTCCTACCCAATTAGTTTGCCTGCATTCTAGGGCCTTCTACAATCTGACTTCAACCTGCCTACTTAGTGTCAGTGTCCACTAACTTGCTTCTTCTGTTATAATTAATTCTCCTCACTGACCCCAAAACACACCACATACCTATTTTCATTGCTTGATTCAAGTTCTCCACACCTAATGCTCTCTGCTTTCTTCTAAGTTTGTCCCAAGCTTGCCCATTCTTCAAGATCCAGCACACATCCCACCCTTTCCCTACCAAGTTTTCCTTTATAGCTCCAGTATTCATCTGTCTCCCTCTTCTCTGAAATCATCCAACTAATAATTCAATGAATATTTGGATGTTAAGTGCCCAGCATTGTGCTAGTATTGGGTATAAAATACACTTTCCCTCCTTTGTAGTCAGACTGCCTAGATTTGAATCCTTATTATGCAATTCTTTCTAGCTCTTTGACCTGGGCAGTTTCTTAACTTCCTTCTACTGCTATTTCCTCATTTGTAAAATGGGATAATAATACCTACCTCACTAGCTGGTTGTTATTATTAAAGGAGATAATTGCTTAAAGTTTTAAGAGCAGCATGTCATTCAGCAATGTGTTTACTGAATACTTGTTGTTTTGTGAAATGAGACAGAACAGTCAACAGGAAATTACAATGGGATGTAAGAGTGCTGTAAGTGTTCAGCACACAGTGCTGTGAAACCACGTAGGAGGAGCAGCTAACTTAACTTTAGCCATGAGGACAGGTTTCCTGAAGAAAGTGATTTCTAAGTTGAAGCCTAAAGGGTGAGTAAAAGTCCTGTACACAGTGAGTAAAACTCAACTGTCTGTGCCACTCCAGTGCATGCTTAGTTTTATAAGTAATACCATTCTTTCATAACTTTCTTAAGAAATGCTTTTCATGGAATTGCATCTTTGTGAACTCATCTCTTATCCTCAACATCATACACCCAATTCCTTCCCCAAACACTCCTCCCCACTGCCACCAACCCAGAATTCTTGGGAATGTTTAAGAGAGGGGATTTCACCATGAAAGTACAAATTAGAAATATGATTAAAATACAGAAATAAAATTTAACCTGTGAAGTCAGTAATTTTACTTTGATACTGAAATTTCCCTGATAGGTAAAACCTAATTGCATCAAATGGCTGAAGGTATAGTCTCTTCTTGAATCACTTATTTATTTATATTTTTACCTGAGCCTCAGGTACGGTCACTAACCATAAGGCTTCTCAGTGCCCACAGGCAATTCTGTTATCCAGAGCATACCCTCAACTATGTGCTTAGCTACCTAAGTTATTTTAGAATCTTCTCATTATCACCTGAAGTAGGAAAAAGAAACAAACTACAGTTCCCTATTTGGGGAACAAGCCTTCTTAATTTTTTTCTCCCTTCTTTCTTATTCTCTTTCTTCTTGTCTTCTTTCTCTTTGAGAGTGGCTCCTTCACACTCCCAGCAACAATTATAGTTTCCCATAGAGTTTTCTTCTTAGTCCCCCCACTGCCTGTATCTTTGTCATGTTACATATATTATACTTCCTTGGTTTATTGAACTATTGTTTTTTGTATCTCAATCTTGTCTCCAACCCTGACATGCTTCTTCCCCTTGCTCAGATGGATTGTAGGCTAGTTGGGAACAGAGGGCTTGCAGGGCTGCTGAAGGCAGGCAGGCTGGGTATACCCTGCTTAATTCCAGTGGGTGCCATCCTCATAGTGCACAATGGGAATGTCCCCTGTAACTGAGCAATGTGGCAGCCCTGGCACTCTGTGCAAGAGTTCTTCTGTATTTTCCTAATATATATAAGGTAGCAACTAAAAACATATTGGTTGTTTAATTGATTATTGATTGTTTGAATGGACAAACTTATGTTTCAATTTTCTATAATCAATAGGCATTTAAAATTTTCCATAAGTTTTTCACCTCTAGTATTTGAATATTTTTTTTCTAATAATCTACAATCCATTCCAAATAATTAGAATAAAAGTCCCATATCAAAATATTTAAGCAAATCTATTTGTTAAGATCTAGATATTTATGTCACAAAAATTTCTATTTTAAATTAATTGAACTCATTTGTATCTGTCTCCATAATAAATCTATTAAATTACATAGGATTTGAATAGTAAGAATACAGATTTACCAGATTTTTATTTTCACTTGTAACAACTCATAAAATATTCTTCAGGTATTTTTAAAACAGTGACTAAAAGGCAAAACTCTTCTTTGAATATATATGGCATTTTAAAATAAATAACTTAACCAGTAAATCTTAGCCTGTCATGAAAATGGATAATTCTGAAAATAACAGCTACATAATAAAATGTATTACTGCCTAGTAGTTTGTTTCTTTTGATTGACTTCATGATTCACTGTATTTTCTCCAAGACTGACTAAAGGAAAGTTTTCTCTGAGCTTCAAATAGGAAGCAGAATGCAGAAATCACATAAAAATCTGAACTTAAACATTTTAACTAAGTGACCTCAGTTAGATTTCACAAGTCCACATTATAAAGGATGCTCACTATAAATTATTTTATAAAAGCAACTGCTGTAATAGTCCTACATTTGGAATCAATTGAAATGCACAAGTGCATTAGGTTGACTTTTGAACTCTTCTGATTTGTGGCACAGATAAGAATAAACGATGGACTAATTAATTTGTGCACAGTTTTTAAAGTCTCCAAGTCTTGACAAGTTAACGAATATGGCAAATAGTAGGCTCTTTCAGGCTACCTTAAGCGCATTAAGCACTTTAAACCCTTTTTTCAAATCTGAAAGCCTGTCTTGATGCTTGAGGAGTGTTTCATGGTGTCCCGAGTCAGGGCCTCTTTGTCCATCTTGCTATAAACATTGGCTGTTTTTCTGGCTCCTAACCTTGACTATTTGCCAGGCTTTCTCCTTGTTTCTCATTCTGATCAAGAGATCAATTTTGTATTTCTAGAGCTATATGTATATACACATGTAATTTTGTTTATGTGTTTGTGTTTGTTGTCATGAATTGTAGGGAAAAGAATAGAACTGAGATGTATCATCTCCTTCCTGTATGTACTTTCTGTTTAGTACTTCCCTACTTTATTTTCTTTAAACTTCACTGTTTGTGAACAGAAAGAGTAGTAGCCTACTTAAAGCATATGTAAGGAAATATACATAAGGAAACAAATGAGAGAGGCTACGTAACTCATTCAAAATTACATATATAAAAAGGGTGGAGCTAGAATTTATACACAGAACACCATACCCTTTTCGAAAGGGTGTTTTTCAAAGTCTTCTACTTGCAGCAGACTCTCCTCAGATACTTGTTTGAAATGCACATTTGTGGTTTCCACCTCTCATGGAAACCTAGAGATGGGTCCCAGAAACACTATCCTAGTGTGTCCAGAAAGTGCATAGAAATGATAGACTTTTAAATGATCAAGAAACACTGGAATAAAGGATCTGAAACCCAAATCACTTTTCCACTTGAAGCATACTTCTATGGAAAATGTCAGGCACCTGAAAATAAGGGCTTATAGTGACAAATGTCTTTTCAAGGATGATTAGGGCTTTATGCTCAGTTGATGCCAATAAATCTTTTCTACAAAGCTCACGTCTCAGTCCAGGCTGGAGGTAAATCATTTTCCCTGGCCCCACAATTTCAAAGGGAAAGCCAGAGAGGACAATATTATGAATGTTGCTTTTCTGGCACTAGCTATCTAAAGATCAGTTACATTGGCATAATATTTTTCTCATAACCTGTTTTTAAATTAAGAGTAGAAAAATATAGTTATTCATCCATGTAGAAATTATAAATATTGGAAATAAACTACAAACTAAGATAGCCAAAGGGAAATCAGCATTCTATGCATTAAACAAATGCACAGGATTTTTTCTTTTTCTTAAATGAATAAAGTGAAGATATATTACATTAACATTCAATGAGACACCAAAAAAAAAATTACAAAGAGGACTTTATTAGCCTGCTAGTTAGCACTAATTTAGGCTATTAAGAATTTCTTGGCCAGGCACGGTGGCTCACTCCTGTAATCCTAGCACTCTGGGAGGCCGAGGCAGGAGGATTGCTTGAGCTCAGAAGTTCGAAACCAGCCTGAGCAAGAGCAAGACCCCATCTCTACTAAAAATAGAAAAATCGGCTGGGTATGGTGGCACGTGCCTGTAGTCCCCACTATTCGAGAAGCTGAGGCAGGAGGATCGCTTGAGCCCAGGAGTTTGAGGTTGCTATGAGCTAGGCTAATGCCACGGCACTCTAGCCTGGGCAACAGAGCAAGACTCTGTCAAAAAAAAAAGAGCATTTCTAAAGAAATTTTCAAAGAGAGATGATCTGATTCTTCCTTTTCTCACTATTTTACTTTGAATCTAATTTTAAATAAGGCTTAAAAAATTCCAAAAATCTCAACATAAATTTTCTAAAATAAATTCACCATTAAGGAAAGAGTGCTTCTGCAAACGCATCCAGTTTAAAAAAAAAAAAAAAGTCAAGTTTGAAAACAGCTGATACCAAAGAGGAGATAAAATACTAAGTAATTGCTGGCTAGAAAAGCAGTTAATATCAACAAGAAATGGAGGGAGGAGGGAAGATGGTACATTGATTATAGAAAAGAAAGAATATGGTTGACTTTAGATGTTACTAATCTGAGGAAAAGGGAGAGTCTGACTTCAGGATTGATTCAGCCTGTCTGAAAAAAAGCATGAAATGTGCATAATTGATCTTGCTTGAGATTAGGCACAAGAGCCTAAGAAGTATAGGTGGTTTCTTGATTAATGCTAATTGGTGCTGAGAATGAATGATTTAATTTAGAGACTCCTATAATTCTCTCTTTATGGATCCACAGGGATGGGTTAAAATACTGTTGACCATTGAACAACATGGGGGGTTAGGGGCACTGACTCCCCATGTTGTCAAAAAATCTACATATAACTTTTGAGTCCCCCAAAACTTAACTACTAATAGCCTACTCTTGACCAGAAGCCTTACACAGTTGATTAACACACATTTTTTACATTATATGTAGTCTATGCCATAATATTTATAATAAGTAAGCAAGAGAAAAATGTCATTAAGAAAATCATAAAGAGGCCAGGCGTGGTGGCTCACGGCTGTAATCCTAGCACTCTGGGAGGCCGAGGCGGGTGGATCGCTCGAGGTCAGGAGTTCAAGACCAGCAAGAGCGAGACCCCATCTCTACTAAAAAAAATAGAAAGAAATTATCTGGCCAACTAAAATATATATAGAAAAAAAATTAGCCGGGCATGGTGGCGCATGCCTGTAGTCCCAGCTACTCAGGAGGCTGAGGCAGCAGGATCGCTTAAGCCCAGGAGTTTGAGGTTGCTGTGAGCTAGGCTGACGCCACGGCACTCACTCTAGCCCGGGCAACAAAGCGAGACTCTGTCTCAATTAAAAAAAAAAAAAAAATCATAAAGAAGAGAAAAATATATTTACTATTTATTTTTTTTTCATGGGATATCACTCTATTTAGATCTTTAAAAATACTTTTAATGATGTTTTGCAGTTTTCAATTTATTAAGTGAAAATGGATCATCCTGAGGGTCTTCATCCTCATCATCTTCTCATTGAGTAGGCTGAGGAGGAGGAGGAGGAAGAAGAGGTGTTGGCCTTGTGATATCAGCAGGCACAGTCAGTGGAAATTTTATTGAGAAAAATCCATACATAAGTGGACACATGAAGTTCAAACTCATGTTATTCAAAGGTCAACTGTATAATCATTTTTTCCCTTTTCAACAAATAGCCTTTCAAAATGCGTAACAGGATAATTTTACCTCAACCGGACAAGTTGGGAGTATATGAGAGGGAGAGGAGCAAGCATCCTTTCTTGGCTCACCTTGGAGTTTCTCTCACTGGGCTTATCCAGTCAGAGTGCAAAGAGAAGGCAACAAGCTACCAAGAGCAGAATACAATAGTTGATTTTGATTAAAGGCTTTGTTTATGAAAGAGGTGATAACAAGGAGGGAAACACTCGAAGAACCTGCCTGGTCATACCAATTTTGCCACCATAGGCATTGAGAGAGCACATGAGTCAAAATGGAAACACAAGTCCAGTCTGTCAGCCTTCACAGCTCCACTCACTCACATGGGTGCCTAGAATATAGACAATGTGTCCCAGCACCTGGGTATTCTCTCTTCACGGTAGCTTTCTGTATTTCTTTTGATTATAGGTTGCCTGTCATAGACACTCTGAGGAAATATGGGGGAAAAGGCAACTCCTATAACTTGTATACAACACATGAAGTCTTCCTATAGCAAAGGTTCTATTTAGAGAATCAGTTTACAACCCCCACTACATCCAGGGCAGTGTAGTGAGACCTTCCTTCTCCTATACGCACCAAGCTGTCCCTTGTCACCTTCAGTGCCACCACTAAGGTTCCTTTTAACGTTATTTTCTCTGAAGAAAATACTAGAAGAATGGCATATCACAGGATCTTCCACAGGGCCTGATGATGTAGGGATGATGCTCTCTGGCCTTAATGGTAGTAGTCAAAACTCAAAACAGGAGTGGGACATCCCAAACAGGAAACTGCATTTGTCAAAGGACCAACCATTAATGACTAATCCAGATTTGCTCTTGGCAACACAAGGTTCCTCTTCTGGTCTTGTTTTGTGCAGGAGAGCCCTGAGAGACTCAGTCTTTTCTGTGGAAAATCCAGTGATTGCATTTTCTTCAAGGCCAATTGGTAATTAATTTACCTCTTTTTCTTTATTCAAGCAATTGTTCTTCATCCCTAAAAACTAAGATTCCCACCTTAATATTTTACATTTAGATTGAGGACCTGTGATCAATCAAGCTCATCTTTTGGAATGGCACTTATTTTCAGCTTTTAAAAACAATTTACTAATTTCATACCTGATTTTCAAAAAAGAAGTTATTTAGTGTATATAATTGACATTTTTTTAGCTTACTCAGTGATATTTTCAAGCATTTATTTTTATGACTCTACATTCTTAATGACTATTCAGATGACTGCCCTGATGCCAAGCAATTCCTAAAGTGGAACCAGTCATATTAAATTATGTTACATATTGTTTTATGATTTACATTTGAATGTTTGCTTCTATATAGTATGAAACTGAACAAAAATATGCTCACAAAAGGTAAAAGATAAATAAAAATTAGAAATGTTTATGAATATAGGTATGAAAAATAACAGTACCATTTTACATAAAGAATAAATGGATACATGAAATATATTTTAATGGATTTTAGCATGGACTTTTCAGTCAAACTGACCTCACTAGCTGTGCTGAGTACTACATGTCCCCAGGCCCTTTTAAATCTTCAATTTTCCTTATCTGGGAAATGGGGGAAAATAATAGTACCACCTCACAGTGTTTGGTGGTGATTAGATAAGACAACATGTAAAGAAAGCAATAGGCATTGTGCTTAACATATAGTGATAACAACTGGGAGTTATTACATATTATGTTGATATTTGAGTCTTTGTTTCTCAAAGTAATTGCAAAAGAAAAAAATGTTGTACTATTGAAACTCATGAAAAGCCAGATTATTAATTAAGTGTAAAATCTCTTCCTTAGGTTAGTTTGAGTTTAAGAATATTATACTCTAGTAGAATCAAAGTTAAAACTTGTTATGCTCCAAATCGAACCCCTCTTCTCCACACTTCTACCTCAAGCACGCTCTGCTTGTGGTCTTTCTCATTTCAGTTGATGGCAAATTCATCTTTCCAGGTGCTCAGACTAAAAACATCAGAGTTATCCTTGACTCTTCTTCGTCATCCAATCCAAAATGCTGATGGCTGATCTTTCAAAATATTTGACTACTTATCTCTACGTCCTCTGCTATTCCAACCTTTGAAACATTTAAAAAATTAAATTTAAAACAGCCATTACTGCTTTTTCCAGTTTCCATTTTATATTTTGAGAAGAATCTTCAAAAAACTCTCTGTATTTAAAAAATAAAATAAACTTCACAGTAAAGAATGTTAATTATTTTTCTGCTCTTCATACAGTAATGCAGTTAAGGCATATCACAAAATTTGTATTCAAATAAGTCCGAGTGTAAAAATGTAGTAACTGCAAACTTCTAAATCATCATTTAATTATCAGTGTTTAATTGTCAGTACAAGTTGTATTGCATTAAACTAGCATTTCTTCTGTCATTAACTGTGGAATGACTCTGTACTTTGTTAGCATCCTTTTTATATCTTTTTTGTTTCACTGCTTGTTTTTCTTCTGTTGGAAAATTATTAGGACCATGAAAACAAAGCGTCAAAGTGTAGGATGAAGACATGTGTTACTTGGCCTTTTGCACTGATCCTCACTAACCCATGTTATCATGAGCACCAGATTCACCAAGTTTTCAAAGAGGAACAGCAAGTGTTTGATGATGAAGGAAGTTTGGATTTAATTTTCACTTTGAGACACATGGATACCATTGCCTGAAAAAATGTTGGCATTCTGAAGATGTTCAAGCTCTCTTTATCCAGAAGCTACCAACAGCCCCAACTGCATGTGAGGATCTGGTGGCTCTGAGGGCTGTCAAAGCAAAGATATTAGAAACCAGCCGCCTCCTTCATCTATCCTTTGAGATCAAAGATGTTGGTGGACTTTCCTGCCACCCAGTCCTTGGAACAGCAACTTGCACACAGAATTCAAACTTACAGAAAAATGATTCGAAGTATATGGAACAAAATAACAGCAGCAATAAGAAAGATAACTGGTCTTGCACTTCCCATGTACCCAGGACTATTTGAATCCCATCTCATGTATTATTTCATTTTGTCTCTAGAATATAAACAAGCAGACAGCTATGGGCTTTCCCTAGGGGAATAGCTTCAAGTAGAGTTATGAAGAACACCCTAAATCTTCAGGGGAGCTAAAAACCACCTTGCAGACAAATAAAGAAAAAGCTTGAGGTAGGAGCTTTGTAATCACAGTGAATTATATATAGAAAATCCCTCATTCATAAGTCATAGCAGCCCACAGAATAAACATTGAGTCCAAGACTCTGTCTAGGTGTGACCCAGAAATAGCAACAATCTTTTCCTCAGCATTGCTAAAGTTATTTCTTAACCATCCTCAAGTATTTATCATATCAGCAACTTCAGATGTACTGGATTTTTTAAAAGAAGTCCTGCATTATCTAACATTTGTCTTTTTTCCAGTTTTTGCATTTATATTTTGATTTTTTTTTTAATGAAGAAACATTTTTTTCCGGGTAACTCCTCCTCCACTATTTTAACCAACATTTTACTATCTTTCCCCTCTAGAACTGGAACAATGACTGATGTGCCCACAGATATTTCCAATTCAGAATGCCTTATATTCTTTCCAGGGAAGGAAAAAGTTTAAACTCAAGCAGCTGCTCTTTATCATTAGCTCAGGTGGTAGAAGGAAAATATCAGCCCTAAGTAAGTGTCTCTTCTTCCCCTGTCCTTTACTCTGCAAATTGTCTCAGTTTAGTCTGTGGTGTCTACTAGTAGAGAATTCAGATGTTGGCCATTGCATAGTCCTTCTTCCTAAGACCAAAGGAAGCTAACCCCAAACTGGAAGTGAAATAAGAAATCTGAAATGTAAGCATGACATTCTGTGTTGGACCTTTGCTGCCTCTGGTAGCCTTTTATCACCATCTTGTGGCTCTGGCACCCGATTTCTTTCAGATAACCACTCATCACCCCTCTAAGCAGCTCATGTACTTTAGGGAAATACGACTCTGCCTCATTTCTATGAATGGCACATGGCTCAGGCCTAAACTAACTAGCATTAACCTGATTCCTAATTGTTTCACAGAGAGCAACATGACCTACTTTAACACAGTCAGAGTGAAGCCTAAGACTCTAAATCAGAGGTTGAGGGAAGGGACAAATGTAATACTTTAATGAGGAAGCATGTAGCCTTGGGAGCTGCTGGCAGCAATTTTGGAACAACCAGGGAGAATCTTAAGAGAATGAGGCTGAGGTTTGGGGGATTGTTTATTACATAGCATAATCACAGTGCAAACTTAGTTAATATACCAAGGAAGGTAACAGATCAGGTTCCAGATATCTGAGGCCTCTCCTCCTGACTTGCCGTCATATTAGAATATTATCAGCAAAAAGATAAGATAACCAAAGCAGGATAGTGACATTCTTAATGCTAGGAAAAACAAGTTCTCTTTCTGCTAAGGTTGCTAAGGTTGGAAAATTTGAACCTGGTACCATTGGCCATTTTCTCTGCCACAATGAGAAACCTGTCTGCAGAATGAACCTGAGCAGAGAGAAACAGTGATAAGAGATGGGTAGAGTTACAGTGAAAGAGAGAGCAAAAAGGCGAAAGTGAAGAGTGTGAGTGCAAGAGAAAGCAGGAGTGAATGAGCAAGTAAAAGAGAGAAAGAGGCATGAATTAGAAAAATAAGTTTCATATAGGTAAAGATTTAACTTTTGCAGACAGATTTTAGGTTACATTGACCCTTTGGCAACCATTTTTCAATTATGCAATACAGACATACAAATTATACGCTTATTTATTCAGTCTGCAATTAATTAGTGCCAGACACTGTTAGATGTTCTCATTAAAAACCTGTAAGTCATTGTAGACCCTGGGACATTGTTAAGCTGAGAGTAATTGACATGTAAAAAATACAATGTAATGTGTAAGAGCTGTTATATAGAGAGAGATAATAAGGGTTTTGGGAACACAAAAGAAAGAGAAATTAATTCTGTAAGTAAATGGGGGTGAGGAATTTTATGGAAGAGTTCTCTTTATTTATTTATTTTTTAGTTTTTAGTAGAGATGGGGTCTTGCTCTTGTTCAGGCTGGTCTCGAACTCCTGAGCTCAAGCAATCCTCCCACCATGGCCAGAGTGCTAGGATTAGAGGTGTGAGCTACTGCACCCATCCAAGAGTTCTCTTTAGATGTAGCTAGAAACCAAAGGATAAGTAAAATTTTCCCAGTAAACAAATTATGAATGAGGACTAGTGGAAAGTTTACATTGGTATCAGAGGCTTTAAAATTCATATAAATTGGATTAATAAACTAGCCTCCATTACCAACATCCTGTGTGTTCAAATAGGAAAATAAAAACCTGCATGCAAATGTCTGCTATTACTATAACTCACTGATATTCTTCAGTCTTTTCTTTTTAGTTAAAGATTTAAGTTGTACTAAACATAATTTTGTATTGTGGAGTGGTCAGACTATAGATTTTCTTAAAGTAGGGAAGATCTGGTTTAAATCTTGCTTCTACCACTTTATTAGCTTTATGGGCTGGAGAAAATTAACATTTGAGTTATCTCAGTTTCCTCATCTGTAAGATGAAAGAAACATGCCCTTTCAGTTATATGATGTATACATTTACTAGCACAGTGTCTAGAGCTTAGTTAAACAGCTAAATGCTAAACAACTAAATGTTAATAAGACAGTGGAAAAGAAGAGGGTAGCAAGAGCAAGGGGATTCTGGATGAATGGAAGGCACCAAAGACACATTTTGCCTTTTCTATGCTTTTGCCGAGGACAAGATCAGAGATGCAGATTCCAACAACAGTGTGACATGCAATGGTGGAGTTGAGGTGCAGATGTATCATGTGTCCAATGTTTTGGGTGATAAAAATATCACATGTCATATATTAACACAGTATCAATATTTGATCTCTCCTGATGATGATTTTTAGATTTTTGTTTTTACTGAGTAAAAATTTCTGTTCATATAACTAGTCTTTACAGAGACAGGGCAACAGAACTACACAAGCACTCAAGGCAAGTGAGAAGAGTATCTTAAAGGTGAATATTTTAAAATTCCATAACTGGGCCTACTTTGCAAAGACATATTTTACTAGATCCTGTTTTGAAAGCAGTTTATAGCTGCTTAAGAGATTTGTCCTTTCAAAATACATGCATAATGGGTACAAACTGAGGCAGAAGTGTTATTTTCTATCCTTGTAATCAGCATGTTAACACTTCTCAGATTCCCATTTCAAAGGGACAGTGGGGCCTTTCCATGTTGTAAATGTGTTGGACTCTTCCACCAGACAGTGCACTGTGCTAAGACACAAAATACAGATGTTCTGAAGTTCCTTCACTCTGCTTAGACCAAACACAAAGCCATGCCCTTGAAAAGTGACAGAGTAAAATTGCATTTCAATTTCTGTTTTTTCCAAAATCTAGTTAATGCAGTTAATTGTTGAAAGGTAATTGTTTTCTGATCAGATATATAAACTATAAACATCAAGGCAATTTTTCTCTTGCTAGTAGTTGCCCTTGATGGTAAAATAATTATGTTAACAGCATTCAACTCTATTTTCAACACTGAAGATTTCTCCCATAACGCATGGTGGAGAAAAGTGCCAGGCCACAAGGCAGTTAAATAAAACTACTTCTGCTTTTCACCCTGACTCTTTATAAAAGTGTAAATCACCATGTTCTCTAGACCATTCCATCTCTGAAAGGCACAGTTTTTGTTTTGCTTTGTTTTCCTTTTCAGTTTTCAGTGTACAGTAGTGCACCACCATGAGACTGTTTATGGGACTTCTGACTCCATGGCTTTAAACCCAACATTTATCTTCTGAATATAAAATATTAAACATTATTTTGTGTACTTAACAGCGCTGGTCTTTGCACTACAACCATACTGAAATATTTTTGGCTCCCCTACAGTCTCTCTTACCCTCAGGCTTTGCTCATGCTGAGCTACTGGGAATCATCTTCCTGCCCACTATTCTTCAAGACCTTTTATTTGTCCTATTCCTCTTCACCATTCAGGTCTCAGTTCAGTTACCACTTCTGCCAGGAAGCTTTCCCTGCTGCCTCAATTCTAAGTTAGGTGGCACAGGTTCCTGCACATGTCTCACACTATATTGCAATTGCCTCTCTGCTTAGCTGAATTCTCCACCACTCCCTGAGTTTTCTGAGATCAGAGACACTGTTTTACTTATAGAGTATTTTTTTAAGAGACAGGGTCTTACTCTGTCACCCAGGCTGGAGTGCAGTGGCCTGATCATAGCTCACTGCAACCTCAAACTCCTCAGCTTAGTCAATCCACCCACCTCAGACTCCTGAGTAGCCAGGTCTACAGGCACCTGCCACCATGGCCATATAATTTTTTAAATTGTTTTGTAGAGACAGGGTCTTGCTATGTTGCCCAGGCTGGTCTCGAACTCCTGGCCTCAAGCAGTCCTCCCACTTTGGCCTCCCAAAGTGCTAGGATTGCAGGCGTGAGCCACGCTACCCAGCCTAGAGTATCTTTAGAACTGGAAAGAACACAGTTGCTTTTCAGTGTTTGTTATAGTATATTTTATTTTTTTTTGTTTATGCTTATTCTTTTCCTTCCTGTCCTGTGGTCAGCATATGCTTCCCTCGCCCACTAACTTTGGGTGTGGCCATGTGGTTTGCTCTAACAAATGGGTTGTGAGCAGATATGACCTGCGGTGTACCTGGGCAGAAGCTTTAAATGTATTTGCATGGTTTGATTTTCCTCCTCTTCTTCCTGCCTTCCATAGTCAGAAAAGCACGTTTCCAATCAATAGTGGCTACTCCTCAGACTGCTCAGTTCAAACAGTGAAGACACATAATGCAAACTAAGCCCAAAATAAGCCCAGCAACATGAGCAACAAAGAACTGCTTGTTGTAAATTGCTGAGATTTGGGGATTGTTTATTGCAGCCACAACGGAAGTTGACGAATAAAGAAATTAGTGCCTAGAAGTAAAGTGCTACTGTAACAACAGCAATAACAACAACAACAACAAAATGAAACTAAAATATGTAGTATTTGCACTGTGCCTGTTAATAAGAGCCCTGATGTTTCATGAGGCTGGGAAAATGACACTCTATGCCTGTTTTATGTAATGGTGAAAATTTTGGTTAAACTGTCACCTGAGATAACTTGAAAATACACCTAATAAACTTGTGACCTAGGCAAAGAATTTTCAAGACAGAATGTTAGTAGTCCAAAATTGTTTTTTCAGGCACTAAAAGAAAGAGATAAGAAAAAAGTTGGCATGTTTGCAAATGAGAAAGGAAGGGGCAAGGACAATCCAGAAATACAGAGGCAGGATTGAAAGATGCAACTATTTCTCATCTCCAGTCACAGAACTATTAATATTTTCAAATTAAAACAAAACTTCGGTCCAAAGACCAAGACAGGGCATGGCTAGTTGTTTTTCAGTTGTGTGTACATTTACATATAATTACATAGAATATAATTACATGTATATAATTATATGCAAATGTATGTACATTTACATATAATTACATAGAACATAATTACATGTATATAATTACATAGAATAATTATAATTAATTTTACTGAATTCAGGCTGGGTGCAATGGCTCATGCCTGTAATCCTGGCACTCTGGGAGGCCAAGCTTAGGAGTTCGAAATCAGCCTGAGCAAGAGACCCCATCTCTTTTAGTAGAGACCCCATCTCTACTAAAAAATAGAAAAATTAGGCAGGCATGGTGATGTGTGCCTATAGTCCCAGTTACTCGGGAGGCTGAAGCAGGAGGATTGCTTGAGCCCAGGAGTTTGAGGTTGCTGTGAGCTAGGCTGATGCCATGGAACTCTAACCTGGACAACAGAATGGAACTGTCTCAAAAAAAAAAATTTACTGAATTCAAAGCACATCAGAAATTTAGCAACTTGAGCAATTTCTCAATATGAAAGTATCACAGTAACATGTGGGCAGATTTAGGGATAATTTCAAAGAAATTTCAAAGCAGATAAATGGGAGAAGGAGAAACTTTTATCTGTTATCTTTTAGAAGCTCGTTTTAAAGATCAGAAAACAGGCCAGGTGCGGTGGCTCACGCCTGTAATCCTAGCACTCTGGGAGGCCGAGGCGGGTGGATTGCTCGAGGTCAGGAGTTCGAGACCAGCCTCAGCAAGAGCGAGACCCTGTCTCTACTAAAAATAGAAACAAATTATCTGGACAACTAAAATATATATATAGAAAAAATTAGCCGGGCATGGTGGCGCATGCCTGTAGTCCCAGCTACTCGGGAGGCTGAGGCAGTAGGATCGCTTAAGCCCAGGAGTTTGAGGTTGCTGTGAGCTAGGCTGACGCCAGGGCACTCACTCTAGCCAGGGCAACAAAGTGACACACTGTCTCAAAAAAAAAAAAAAAAAAAAAAGAGCTATTGTGAAAAATTCATAATGTAAAGTACCTATAAAAATGTTTTTAGCACCCCTCAAGATATGAAGAGTTAATACTTTTATCTTATCAAGTAAAAGTGTACC
Organism: Lemur catta; assembly: GCF_020740605.2. Taxonomy (NCBI): domain Eukaryota; kingdom Metazoa; phylum Chordata; class Mammalia; order Primates; family Lemuridae; genus Lemur; species Lemur catta. Next base: position 51,368,825 of record NC_059136.1, read on the forward strand.
CAATTAATAATAATATCAATAATAATAAAGACTTTGTCTTGAAGACAAAGAACAAATAAAGACTATGGTCACCATACTATTTGTTAAGACCTCTGATTTCTTTAAAGTGGTCACTCACAAGTAAATCATTTCACTTGTACAATATGGCTCAGGGTAAAGAGAACATAGATTTGGCCAATGGAAGCCAAAAGAGTGCAAATCACCTGTTATTAATCTTAGAGGAATGTCTTCTAATTATGAATCTGGCTATTGGCAGGAAGAGCTAACTGGAGACAATGATACCAAAGAAACCAACAATGTTTTTAAAAGATTTGTACTGCCAAAAGTGCCATCAGTTGGAATTAAAGAGCTTATGATGGTTTGAGCAGTAAAATTACCCTCAAGCCCTTAACTTTCTACCAGCATGCTGAATAGCTGTTTATCTGCTAAGAAGGGAATTTTCTCCTGAAGATGATATTGGAAAAGGAAGGATGTCCGGAAGGTGATGCCAAGAGCCATAAAGAACAATGGACTGGGGAGCTAGTTCCAAGACACAAAACTGAGGACTGATGAAGCAAAGTTTCCTACCCTCAGCTTAGTAAACCTTAAAACAATTGCTCAATGGGATTCCAGAATTACTGTGGACCAGTGATTGCTGGGTTCTCCCATTCTTCCTGTTTCTAAAGGGAAGTTTAATGTGGGTTCCCTCATTTTGTGTTGAGTGTGTGGAGTGCAAATAATTAGTCTTTTTGTTCATATGACTTTGGCTTCAGAAGAGGTATATTTGAGCATGAGGTATAATCAAGATCCTGAATTTCAAGTTAGATGCTGTGATTGGATGTGAGTTTGGGTCTTTAGGATGCAGTGATTATATTTTGTATATGGGAAGGAAGTGGACATTTGTGAAGAAGAGGGAAGGCTGTGGTAGATTTCACTATGTCACAAATACTCCTTCCCTTCATACCTTTGCCATGCTTCTCTGTGAGTAGAGTCTACTTTTCTATACCACTGACTTTGGCATAGGTCATATTACTTTACTTGGCCAATAGAACATCTGAGTAGAAGCTTCAAATGTGGTTGCATATTTCACTCAGCTTAGTACTCACTCTCTTGTTTTTACCTTCCAAAATCAGAACAGCATGTCCAAGACAGTGGCTTACTCCTTCAGCCTGGGCTATGCAGTGAAAAGATGCTTGTCATGGAGCCAAGGTCTAACTCAACCAAGCTCAGCTAAACCCAGCAGGGCCACCACCCTAGTGAACTTGAGCAAGTAATATATGTCTGTTATTATAAGCCACAAAAATATTGGGGTTGTTTATTTGTACAGAAAAAGCTGGCTAAAACAAGTTCTAAATGAATTTATTGTTGAAAATAAAGAAGGAAGAATTATGGTGTCTATAAAAATACTTTATATAGAAAAACCAAGTAAAGGTCTGAATGTACATAACTAAATACATTCTTAATCAGAATTACTTGTAGGTGAAATTTATAGAGATACTAGTTGAGTTCCTTGGTTATTTGGCTACTTGGGCAGTAGTTTCAACCCTAAGTCAAAAGGAGTGACCTCAGACTTAGTGTAATTGAAGGAATTTTGATGGACTACTCAGACATCTTTCCCTTCCCAAAGAACAAAGAACAAAAATAGAAAAACCCAACTAACCAAAAGTATCTATGGACCCAAAAATCTAAAAGAAACACCAGTATATATTAGAAGATAGATTAATGATTCCAAAGATGTGGATACTTAAGGAAGAGCCCTGCAGATTGAAAAAAAGGGATAGCCAAAGTTGAATACTTGAGACATTTACTGTTTAATGTTGTATATATATGCCAACATGAGTAATAAGAACTTGTACTTGGCATGAAACTCAATTATATGTCATTTGTTATTTGAATTTTTCTCATCCTATAGTAAAAATTACTTTTTAGGTGGAAAAAAAGACAAAGGAGATTTACTTAGAAATATATTTTTAATGACATCCATGCATCACTGAAAGAACTGAATTGATGAATGTTATGGCAAAACCCCAGAGAATTATGAGTTCAGAAGTTAATTATAAGCTCTGCATGCAGAGGGAGGTGTCTAAATAGCCTTACTTAGGAAGGTCTATCATCTGACTACAGAGCTGACTAATATCATTATTCATCTTTCTAAATTTTTTGCAATTGTGAGAACTAACATCATCAATGTTATTTTAAAATTCTAGAAGGTCATGGTTCCATCTAATAAATTGCTAGTTTTGCGAACTTGTAAATAATTCATCATAGTCACAAAAACAATGGAAATGAAAAGATATTAATATGCCCACAAATGTCCTTCTTAAAAAAATTAATGTATTGAGTCATTCATGAATCCATTTATTGAATAAATATTTATTGAATGCCTACTATATGCCAATCTATTGACTACTGAGAGAAAGTATGAAAGAGATGACCATCTACTCCAGGAGCTTGTAATTTAGCAGATGTGTCAGGATGCACACTTGTGAAATAATTAAGTAATAAATCATGGTGGTAAATGATTTTTGTGTTAAAAGGAATGGTTCAGACAATAAATTCTTTGGACATTTGGAGACTGAGATAAATAACAGGAGGGCTAGGTGGGAATCTTTAAAATCTCATAGGGGAGTTTGACTTAAGAGGAGTTTGATTTTACAGGTGGAAGAGATTTAAGTGAGATCTAAGAGCTAAAACAGAGTTATAGATATAGCTATGCAGTATAAGAGAGTAAGTACATTAGTATCTTAAGGGGACTAAATTACTGAGAGGCTTAGTGCTAAAGGAAGTAAAAGTTATGTGACATATTTATACTTGAAAACTTCTGCATGGATCAGAAACAATAATGTTGCAAATGGAGACAATGGGAAGCACCACAAGGATGAGGGTAAGCATGTCTGTTAGGGTCATGGGACCTCTAGCTTCTTTGGCATCTTTTGCTAGCTCGGTGGATATCCCAGTCAGCTAAAACAGAAGCATTGCTGGGACTTTAAAGACTTGCCTTGATTTGAAGAGTCTGAGTAAGTTCTGGTTGAGAAGTACCAGACTGTGAGATCCTCATTGTATTAATGAGAATAATAAAATTTTCAACAATGAGCATATATTGTCCATGTCTTCTTGAGCTGTTGCTGTGTAGAATGGAAGAAACTCTTTATTTTACTCGAAATTGTAAGGAGTATGTAGGTACTAGTGTTATTTGGTTCTAGAGAGAGCACAGCCAAGAGATTCTCTAAGCTAATTGCTTTCAACTTACTTGACTGTGATCCATGGTAGGAAATATATCTTAAGTCCCAATCCAATACAACATTCAGAACTACATCTACATGGATATACATTAAACATATAAAATTGTTATATCACGATACTCTATGTTTATCTGACTAGGAGTTAGGCATGTTTACTGTTTACTGTAGTTGTGGAGTCAGCTAGCTAACATTTCCTTTAGTGTGTTTGCTTTTGTCTCTCCTGTTGTCCTGGGGTTTTCATAGAGACTCCTCCAGTAGGGTCGAGGCCTGTTGCTCTGTTAGCTCTAATCCCCTGTTATTCTGCAAGGACCCTACTGTCACCGGCTTAGAAGGTTTTTGCTAATGTCGCAGGAAAGAATTCAAGGATACACACATGAAGTCAAGGGAGCGATAGAGGCAAGTTTATTAAAGAGAAAGCACACTCTGAAGAAGGAAAGCGGGCTAGCTCAAGAAGGGGCTGTGTGAAAGCGATAGCTGCTCTCGGGAAAGCGGAGCGGGCAGGCTGGGAAGGCGCCGCCGTTCCGCAGTCCGGGTGTCAGCTATGGTTCCTTGGGCGGGAGGGGTCGGGGAAGGAGGGATGGGCAGGGACTCTCGGTTGGGCATTTCCCTTATTTGGTCAATTTCCTGTCAGCCATCTTAGTTTTATCCATAATTCGCCCAAAGGGGATCAAACCCGCAATGCTAATTTATTGTAATTACTGTATAATGACGCAATGGTTACTTGAGGGGACTCGGGTCCTGCCTGCACAGGCGCAGGTGTTGGGCAATCCCTGGTGTTCACGGCAGTTCCTGTTTCGGCCTTGAGATAACCAGAGGTCTGGCTGTTGAATCAAATGACTGACTCCTCCATCGCCTCCTCCCTCGGTCATGTCTACCTGACCACTTACTCTAATACTGATGTGGTGGTAGATGTGGGAGAAGAGAGAACATTTAGTAGTCTTCTGATTGACTGAGTCTAAGAGACTGAGCCTGGATTGGGATTTCCCTTCCCCCAGGTCAGTTACGTTTTAGCAAAGCCCCGTCCGTCAGGCTCTGGGAAAACGGTTTCCCTTGAAGGTCGGCCTTGGCAAGAGGAGCAGAGAACTCAGGGTGTGCTGCAAAACGGCTGCTTTCCCTCTTCCTGCATGAGAGGTTTTTTCCCCCCATCTTCACAGCGAAAACATGGTAGGACTCTTGGAGGTAAAATTCACAAAAATGTGAGAGTGCCCTTAACGTTGGCCCCTCGGAATTTTTAACTCGAGCTAGTCTCAACCGAGCAGCCAGCAAGTCATCAGTTACAGTATAAAGTGTTGCTGCCCATACCGGCTCCGGCTGCCAGCTCTGCTGTTGGCCTTCTGCCCCTGGCACACTGTGACTCTCCACATCCCCCTGTTTGTCTCTGGTTTCGGGGGCACTACTTTGCCTTTTCACCTCAGTTCTCTCAGGAATCCAAGAATTGCTGATTTTCAGTTTGTTCAGGTATTTTTTTTCTTGTCATGAGTATGGGAGTAACAACTTTCAAGCTCTTTTAATACTTAATTTATTATGTACAATGCATGCTATTATTTTCTATTTTATTTTATTATTTTATTTTAAAAACTGCTGGTTACAACGCACTAAACTAAGGACTCTTACGGTTATATAAGTACTAGAAAGAAACATAATGGAATTTTCCTATAACCTGAAAGTGGGAAAAACTGACTCCAGAAGCAATTAAAATAATAGACTTGATTAGATAAAAATTTTACATGTGATAAGAAAAGTAGCTAAAAATAAAGACAAATGACTTACTGGGAAAAACTTTTTGTAACCTATATCACAGTTAAAGGGTTAATATTTCTATATAATAGCTTCTTAAATAAAAAAAAAAGTGATCCTATAGAAAAATGAGCTAGAAATATGAACAGAGGTCATAGGAAAAAGAAATTCATATGGATCTTAAACATAAGAAAAGGCTTTAACCTCAGGCATAATAATAGAAGTACACTATAAAACTTAAAACTGAGTTATTATTTCTTTCTTATCAGATTGGAAGAAATCCAAAAGTTTGATAAAATACTCTGTTGACAAAGCTGTGAGGAAATAACCACCCTAATACATTGTTTATGTAAATACAAAATGTTGCAAACCCCTATAGAGGGGAATTTGCCAGTATGTAGCAAAATTACACATAATTAGGAATCCCACTTCTAGGAATCTACTCCAAAGATACACTGGCAAAAATTCAAAAAGATAGGTTCACAAGGAATTCACTGCAATACTATTTGTAATAGCAGACTGGAAACAACCCAAATGTTCATCTGTAGAGGATGAGTTAAATAAAACCATCCCACATCAACACAATGAAATACTTTGCCACTATAAAAAGGAAAGAGTAATATCTCTAGATATTATTATTACATGATCTCTAGAATATACTCAAGTTTAAAAAGGAGTGTTTAGTGTTTAAGGTATGCTATCATTTATTTATGAAAGTGGGAAATAATTTTTATATTAAAAAAATAAAAGAAACAACAAATACTAGTAAGGATGTAGATCAACAAGAAGGTTCATTCATCGCTGATGGGAATGCAAAATGGTACAGCCACTTTGGAAGACAGTTTAGCAGTTTCTTACAAACTAAACAAACTCTTACTATACTCTCCAGAAGTCACACCCCTTAAAATTTACCCAAATGAGTTGAAAAGTTCTGTCCACAAAACAAAAAAAAAAAAAAAAAAACTGCAAACAGATGTTTATAGCAGCTTTATCCATAATTGCCAAAAACTTGGAACAACCAAGATGTCCTTCAGTAGGTAAATGGATAAATAAACTGTGGACATCCAGACAATGGAATTTATTCAGTACTAAAAAGGGATGAGCTATCAAGCCATGAGAAGACATGGAGGAAAGAAACTTCAGTGCACATTACTAAGTGAAAGAAGCCAATGTGAAAAGGCTACCTACTGTGTGATTCCAACTATATGAAATTCTGGAAAAAACAAAACTGTGGAGATCATAAAAGGATCAGTTGTTGCCAGAAGTTAGGGGAAAGAGAAGAGAAAAATAGGCCAAATACAGGATTTTTACCACAGTGAAACTACTTTGTATGACTAAAATGGTAAATGTCATTCTATGTTGAACCCCATAGAATGTACCAAGAGTGAGCCCTAATGTAAACTATGGGCTTTGGGTGACAATGGGTCAAAGTAGTTTTATCACTTTAAACACATGCACTATTGTGCAGGATTTTGACAGAGGGGGAGGCAGTGCAAATGTGGGAAAAGGACAATATGGGAAATCTCTCTGCCTTCTGCTCATTTTTTGCTGTAAACCTAAAACTTCTCTAAAAAATAAAGTCTCTTTTAAAAATAAAGACTATTTAAGAAAACAGGAAAAAAGGAAGAAAACATAAACCACACAAATGGTTATCAACAGCATAGAAAGAGAATAGGATGATGGGTACAAAAATAGAAACTGCATTTCTTTGAATATTCCTTATTCAACAGAGTCAAATTTGGAACTACATAAATATTTTATGTAATTATAAAACAAAAATAAAATTGGGAGGGAAAATCAATTCCTAAAAATAAAAAATGAAATTAAAAAACAAATGAATCTAACTTACATCTATGTAACCATATGTGGAAAAACTATTCCAAGTGAATTTACTTCTAAATATTTTAGGGGGAGGGGTAGAGAAGAGTATGGGTATTTAGATGAAACAATATTGTCCATGAGTTGCTAACTGTTGAATTGTTGACGCTGGGTGATACATACTATCTCATTTGTACTGAAAGGATATTAATTTATGGAGGTGTCTAAGTGCTGACACAAAGGGCTGATACCACTAAAAGAAGATTTTGATTACTTAACTTTCTGAAAGGAGGGCCATGCCATGCCACACAGGCCACAAGGGAAGCGTAAGAAGACAAGAGCAAGCTAAAAGCCTTTACCGGGAAAGCCAAGGCAGGACAGAGTAAACAGCTTAAGACTGGCCAGTTCGAATAATTCTGGTGGGCTTTGGGCTATAGAGATTGTCTCCATTTGCCCAGTACCTGGCCCTGGGATGGTTTATAGCAGGGGAAATATTGGTTTGGTGTGTGAAAGATAAAGAGGTGGTTGGCTTGCATATAGAGGGTCATGCTCCTAAGTAAGTTGTTTACTGTCTTTAGAAATTAGCTGTTCTTGGGAAGGGCAGTTTTTCTCTGGAACTGTAAGACCCCCAAATGCCAGAGCATCAGGAATACAGAAAAGAAAATATAATTGGTTCTGTGATGAATGTTTGCCAAATAGGACAAATGTAGACTCTATGAAAATACAGAACACATACATGGAGTACATTATTCTGTTTTCTCTATTATTCTATATGTTTGGGATTTTTCATAATAAAAAAAATTTATTAAACTAGAAAGAACATTAGACAGTGCAGGCAGATTGTGTTTCCAAAGAGAGCCACCCATTTAACATGCCCTTTTGCAATGTGGGTGTGATGGTTTGAATGTCTCTGCCAAAACTCATGTTGAAGTTTAATTGCCATTTAATTGGGAGGTGGGACCTTTAAGATGTGATTAGGTCATGAGAGCTCTGCCCTCATGAATGGATGAATGCTGTTATCATGAGAGTGGGCTAGTTATTGCAGGAGTGGGTTCCTGATAAAAAGTTAAGTCCCACTCCCATTTTCTCTCTATCCTGCATGCTCACTTGTCCTTCCACCATGTTATAACACAGCAAAAAGACCCTCATCGTATGTCAGCACCATGCTCTTGGACTTTCCAGCTGCCTGCAGAACTGGAAGAAATAAATTTCTTTTCTTTATAAATTACCCAGTCTATGGTATTCTGTCATTGCAACATAAAAAGGACTAAGACAGTGGCTTTGCCACTCTCCCATCAGGAGGGTGAAGTCTATTTCCTCTACTGTTGAACTGGTCTAGCCATAGTATCTATTTTGACCAATGGTAGATATAATGCTTTGTGACTTCTGAAACTCAGCATTAAAAGTTATACATCTTCTATTTTTGCTGGTTATAATTCACCTACTCTGAATTTAGCCATTATGCTGGGAGAAAGCCCAAACAGCCACATGAAGATACCTATGTGGAGAAAAACCAAGGTCCCTGATGACTTCTCCAGCTCAGTCCTCAGTCAGGAACCAGCAAAAACTGCCACCATATGAGACCATTTTAGACCTCCAGCCATCCCATCACCCTAGCTGACACCATGACATCTCATGGAGAAGAAAAACTAGCCAATCCCTGCTTGACTTCCTGACCCACAGAATCATGAACGAATAAGCTATTTTTTTTTTAAGCAATTAAGTTTGAGGTAATGTGTTACACAGCAATAAATAACTAAATTAAAAATCTAAGAATATCATGCAAAGATAATTACTTCCCTATGAGAAGAAAATAAAGAATTCTAATACAGATGTAATCTTTAAGCAAATTAATGAAAATAAAGAATTTCATATAAATACACATGAAAAATTGATTTCATGATCCATGAAATTTTAAAAATACTGTCTGAAGTAATGCAAGGCAGATGGTCAATATCTGGTTCAGAGCTGGAAGTAACCTCTACAGTGACATGATTAAATCAGTATTGTAACAAAAGTGGTTGTTTGGTATGAATTGCTATGAGAAAAACTTGACACAGCAGGGCCATTTAGAATGATTTCCAGGTATTAGATTATGAGATCTTGGACTAGGGAGGAGACAGTACATAGAAATTTTAAAAAATAGCTAATGAATAATTAAGAGATGACAGATTGGGTAAAGGAAATGTAGAAAGAAAATCCAAAAATGATGCTGAGGTTCAATTTAGGATAAGTGAGAAAATTGTGGTGATGCTGAAAGAAATAAGAAAGTTGAGAGGAGACATTGGTTTGAAAGATGATAATGTGGTTCTAGACATATTGAGTTAGTAGAATATTCAGGTAGAAATATTTCATGCCCAGTTGCTGGCACAGAACTGAATTACTGTGAGACATTAGCACTTGAAATATTGAACAGTGTTTTCCAAAATGTGTTCTTCAAACACTATTTACACAAGATGCTCCATAAAAAGGACTCTGAGATCAAACAAATTTGGAAAATGTCTGCTCTTTCCTCGATATTTACAATGTATGTTAGAGTACTGAACATTCAGAACAATCCTGTAAAAAAACCTATATAAATTTGCTTAGGCAAATTCCAAGCTATAATCAACCCTTGACACACTTATATCATGATACACTTAAAAAATGCAGGATGAGATTCATCGCAACAGAGTTAATGGCTAAAGCTAGAGCGCAGAGTCCATGAAAAATGGAAAAGAAGATTGAGAATGAAGGTCACTCAGGAGTGGGGAACCTGCAGCCTCAAGGCCACATGTGTCCCTCCAGATCCCCAACTGTGGCCCTTTGACTAAATCCAAACTTCACAGAACAAATCCCTTAATTAAAAGGATTTGTTCTATAAAATTTGGGTTCAATCAAAAGGGCACACTCAAGGACCCAGAAGGCCACAGGTTCCCCACAATGGATTGATTATGGAAGTTCAGAGACCAAAGAGATCACAGAAGCTAACTAGTAAGTGTGTTTTACAAGGACAAGATGGCCACATGCTGCATAATTGTCAAGAAGGCCAAAGCCAAAAAGAAAAAGGGCTGGGAAAGGTCACTGGATTTAGTAAGAAATCAGTGGTCACCCTTGAATGAGTTTTGATGGAATGGTTTGAAGGAAAATGTAAGACAGAGGCTAAAGAAAAAGATGTTGAGAGGGAAATCAAAACTATGCATTATAAACATTAATTGGCTATCTGAAAAGGAAAATCTGATGCAAAAGATAAAAGTTGCTCCATGTGTTGTCTGTGTCAACTAAAAAATTATCAATGGTGGAAGAAACCAGTGTGTATGTGAAGACAATGAGAATATGCCAATGGAGGCAGTCCAGGAATGATGCTGCAGAGTGGGAATAATATATGAGGAGGCAGGAACATTTTTAGGGTAGCAATAGAGGCATTAATCTGAAGGAAGAAAGATAGCACTTTCTCTGAAATGACTGAAAAAGAGTGCTAATTGGGTGAATTTGGAAGAGAAGAACTACAGTTGACCCTTGAGCAGCATAAGCTTGAACTGTGCAGGTCCACTTACATGCAAATTTTCTTCTCCCTCTGCTACCCCTGAGACAGCAAGACCAATGCCTCCTATTCCTCCTCATCCTCCACCTACTCCACATGAAGACGATGGTGAGGATGAAGATCTTTCTTTTTTCTTTTTTTGTTAACTTCTCTTACTATTGTTCCCAATTTTTCTTTCTTCCTTTTTTTTTTTTTGGTGAAGACCTTTAGGATGATCCACTTCCACTTAATGAATAGTAAATATATTTTCTCTTTCTTATGATTTTCTTAATAACATTTTCTTTAGCTTACTTTATTATAAGAATACTGTATATCAATCATATAATACACAAAATGTGTGTTAATTGTGTTATCTGTAAGGCTTCCTGTCAACAGTAGTCTATTGGTAGTTAAGTTTTTGGGTAGTCAAGAATTGTACACAGATTTTTTTAATGCATTGGGGGTCAGCACCCCTAACCCCCGAGTTGTTCAAGGGTCAACTGTACTAAGAATCAAGAGTGTGGGGGTGGGGGGAATGGGGAAGGAAGCAGATAACAAGGAAAGAGGCTGTAGTTAGAAAAGGAGAAAATCAAATGTACCAAAGAGAAGCAATGCTAGGATACACTAAGGACAGTAAAATCTGGGAGACTAAGGAGATAATTTAGGTAGACATTGAATACAAAATGGATAAAATATATTCTTTAATAAAATGCATTCTTTAATATATAAAACATGGAAAAGTTTGGAAAGGATGGTGGGCTCTGTCCTTTCAATTGTTTGTTTATTAGTTTGTTTCAATTGCTTATTAAAGATGTGGCCTCTCTGTTAAACTCTAAGTTTTGTGGGGCAGTTCCTGTTCTAACTTGTACTACTAATATCTAACAGTTTCTGACACACATTAGGTGATATGTAAATATTAGTTCATAATTATAGGGTGTGTATTGGTCCAGGGGACAGACTGGAAGTGTGAGATACAAATGATAACAACATCAAAGTATTTGGTTATTGTAGAAGAGGAAGTCTAGGTTTGTGAGTGGGAAAACAGGCTTAATTGATAAACATTTTTGAGTTGTGAAGAAGCTGAACTTTACTTCTTAAATCATCTAATCTAGGTTCCTGTTTCCAGGTAAGACTCATTTAATTGCCTAGATTAAGGGGAAAAAAAACTCAACCAAGAAAGACTAATAACAACAGAAAAAAGCTATATTTTCTTTCATCATTTGGTTTTTCATCATAACATCATTCTCATTATATAGAGAATATAAATGCAAGGTTTTCCCCTTCACAGTTCCTTTCCATTTCCTACTATTTGCTGCATCATCAACTTTTTCAAGTCTTCACTCCAAAAATGCTTGGTCTCTCACTCTCCACTCCCAGTGCCTGCTCCAGCTACACCCTAAATACAAGGCCACTGTGAGAATTATAAGTTTTAACACACCTTATGATCATGACAGGAAGTGCAGAACAGACGCAGTATTTAACACATTTCAGTTGTGCCAATAACTTAAAAGGTGGATTCCTCTTCTAAAACCAACAAAAACAGTGGGGCATGTCCCAAAAAGCATCACTTTTAATGCCAACAATCCAGACTTGGTTTTGAATCCTAAACCCATTTACTTATTTGCTGTGTGACTCTAGATAAATTATTCATCAATTCTATACAATGGGAGATGATAATAACTTATAGTTTCAGGGTGGTTTTGAAAATTATAAATAATATTTATAATGAACCTGGTACAAATCAGATCCTTGATAAAGAGAAGCTACTAATATTTTTATTCAAATACTCTGTTTTGACAGCCAAAATTTCATAGTTACAGACACAGTAAATCATTATAAGTCTTTGGCCATGGCAAATGAAAAAGTACAGTGAAAGTGGGGCTAAATACAGAGAATTATTTGAAAGTCGCAGTTAGATCCCACATCCCCTTTAGCACTGTAAACTATGGGCCAACTACATTATTCATCTCCAGTAGAGGATTGAAGGCCTTTCTCTAAAGAGGTTAAACAGGTCTCTGTTGTTGCAGATGGCAGAGATATTGAGTATCCTCTAATATCACACTAAAAACTGGGAAAAAATATATAGGTTGAAGGATAGAGATGGAAGCAACAGGGTGAATGGTTTAAAACAAAAGCAAATGCCAAATTCCCCTCATCTGGAGGGAGAAGACACACAATAATGTCTAAAATTCAAAAGTCAAGAAGCAACAATAAAATTGTGTTATTTAAAAATAGGTAAATTTTAATAGCAAAAGGAATGGTTGCTTCTGTGAATTAGGAAATAGAGGAGTAGTAAGGGAGAGGGAAAGTGTTGCTTTAACTCTGTAAACTATGTCTATGCATGCCTTGGATAAAAATTTAAAATATAAAAAAATTAAGAATGGAAAAAGAAAGAGCTATCTAACCAGCTTGATTCCTCATAGTAACATTTTTGATGTTATCATCTTCTCTGATGAACAGTGAGAGGAAAAGCAGTGATCATTTTTAACACATGATGTGAATGGTACTCTAGGAAGCAGGTAAAGAATGAAAATATACAAGAATTGAAATTGCATCTGTGTGTAGAGCGAAAGGGTAATGGCCTAGAGGCATGCACTAACTACAAGTGCATTATTCCTATCAATAGCTTCTGATGTAATCAATAAAAAGGTAGGCACGGAGTGAGATAATATTTAATAATCTGCAGAGTTCCTAGAAGCATTGTTCAATTTCTAAATTCATAATCCCATATATTTATTTGACGTTTAGATTGAATTGAATTGAATTCAGTGAAATATCAAACAAAAGATGTGAGTCTCTATATTTCAATTGGTCACATGTAGAATGGGCAGTTAGTATTTAGAAGCAAAACACTGTAGGTTTCGCCGGGTATGGTGGCTCATGCCTGTAATCCTAGCACTTTGGGAGGCCAAGATGGGAGGATTGTTTGAAGCCAGGAGTTAGAGACCAGCCTGAGCAAAATAGTGAGGCCCATTCTCTACAAAAAATAGAAAAATTAACTGTGTGTGGTGGCATGTGCCTGTAGTCCCCGCTACTTGGGAGGCTGAGGCAGGAGGATTAGTTGAGCCCAGGAGTTCGAGCTTGCAGTGAGCCACTGCAACCAGGCCACTGCACTCTAGCCTGGGTGACAGAGCAAGACTCTGTCTCAAAAAAAAAGAAAAAGCACTGTGGAGTCACAAATTTTGTGATTTTTTAAAAATAATTTTCCTTTAAAGTCAAGCAATTTGTAAAAAGAGGCTTATATAGTAAATGTTTATAGTAGAGCCTCCTATTAAAATTTTAAGGACAGTACTTAGTTTTTATGGCATATTTTTAGAATTTTTAACGATTAAATACTTCCTAGTAAAAAGGAAATATTTTGTTCCAATCTGTGGGTTGTCTTGTCATTCTGTTAATTGTTTCCTTTACTGTGCAGAAACTTTTTAGTTTGTTGTAATTTCATTTGTCCATTTTTGCCTTTGTTGCCTATGCTTTTGGGGTCATATCCAAGACATCATTGCCCAGACCAATACCATGGATCTTTTCTCATATGTTTCTTTTAGTAGTTTTACAGCTTCAAGTCTTACATTCAAGTCTTTAATCCATTTTTAGTTGATTTTTGTATGTGGTGTGAGATAAGGGTCCAATTTTATTTTCCTGCATGTGAAGATCCAGTTTTCTCAATACCATTTATAGAAGAGGCTGTCCTTTTCCTATTGTGTGTTCTTGGCACCTTTGTCAAAAATCAATTGACTATAAATGTGCAAGTTTATTTCTGGACTTTCTATCCTGTTTTATTGGTTAATGTATCTGTTTTTATGCCAGTACAATGCTGTTTTGATTATTATAGATTTGTAATATATTTTGAAATCAGGTAATGTGATTCCTCTACCTTTGTTCTTTTTGCTCAAGATTGCTTTGGGTATTTGGGGTCTTTTGTGGTTCCATATGAATTTTAGGATTTTTTTTTTCTATTTCTGTAAAAAATGACGCTGGAATTTTGATAGGGATTGCACTGAATCTGTATATCACTTTATATAATATGGGCATCTTAATTCTTGCAATCCATGAACATGGAATATCTTTTAATTTATTTGTGTAATCTTCAACTTCTTTCAATATTTTATAGTTTTTAGTATACATGTATTTTACTTACTTGGTAAAATTCACTCCTTAGTTTTTTAGGGTTTTTTTAATGCTACTGTAAAAACAAAATTCTCTACTGAGTGACTCAACTGTGAATGTGTCAGTAAGAATCTAAGAAATCTAGCAGAAGATGGCAACTGGGAAAGATTTAAAGAGCTAAGAAGAGATCGTAACTGCTCACCACAGGTAAAAGAGGCTTTGAGTTTAAATCCAACCAAGTTAGAAGGGCTTGGTTCATACCTCAGGCTTCCCATTTAGTTAGGAATAAAGACTACATATACATCAAAGGAGCACCAAAACCAAAACATAGACCTGTCCTGACAAAAGAAAAACCAAGGCTCCCCAAGTTGAAGGAGGCTTCTATAATTTAACTGTCTTCTAAAACAAAACTCAACACTCTTCAGAGGAAGGTCCAGAGTTTCTATGCTGTATTACCCACAGCATAACAATAAAAAAATTACTAGACTTGTGAAGAAATGGGAAAATGTGACTTATAGTTAATATAAAGGGACCAACAAAGGACCTAGGTGTTAGAATTGGCAGAGAAAAACTTTAAAATAACTATGACAAATATGTTAAAATGTCTACAGGAAAAGATGGATATAACATATAAAGAAATGTTCAAATGAAGAATAAAGATTGGAAAAGCAGAAACGAAATGGCCTTTATTCATAGACAATGTGATCAACATGACTCTAGGTGATTCTCCAAGTCTATTAGCTCCAGTAAGTCAATTCAGCAAGGCTATAGGATACAAAGTATATCTAATTGTTTCAATGAACTGGAAAATAACATTTAGAAATAAATACCCTTTATAGTAATGTCAACAAACATAAAAATTACAAAGAATAAATGGAAGAAAAGGTAAAAAAAATCTCTACTTTGAAAACTACAAAACTAAAGAAAGAAATTAAGAAAGACCTAAATAAATGGAGAAATATGCCGTAAGCATTGTTGCAAGACTCAATACTGTAAAGCTGTCATTCCACCCAAAGTGATCTGTAAGATCAATGTACTTCTAACACAGAATGGGATATTTTTGGAAGAAATTAAAAATCTAACATGAAATGTTATATGCAAATGCAAAGGACCTAGAATAGCCAAAATAATCTTAAAAAAGGAAAAAAGTTGGAGGACTTAGACTACCTGATTTTAAAACTTATTATAAAGCTACATTAATTAAGACAGTATGTTATTGGCTTAAGAAAAGACAAATAGATGGCTTGAACAGAATACAGAATCTAGAAATAGACCTTCCCATATATTTAGCGAATTGACAGAGATACCAGCAATTCAAGGGGGAAAAGAAAATCTTTTTGGCAAATGATGCTAGAACAACTGGATATCTGTATATTCTGACCTGTACATCACAACATATTAAAAAATTAACCAGAGGTGGACTATAAACCTAAAAATAAAAGCTCAAATTGTAAAGTTCCTAGAAGAAAGCATAAAGAATATCTTTGCAGTCATAGGGCAGGCAAAGATCTCTTGGTACATAAAAAGCACTAACCATGAAAGAAAAAACTGATAAACTGGACTTTATCAAAATTAGAAACTTCTAATTCATAAACTCCTAAGTCATAAACTCACTACTAAGGCCTAGCCCAGGCTGTATTGTATTATACAGGTTGGATGTAATGGAGATACGAGTTTAATGAAGGTCTCTTGATTTTGAACAAATGCAGAATAAAAATAAATATAAATCTTGACACTGTAGAAGTACAGAAAGTGAGACTTGACAGATGGGCAGGAAAGGTGGAAATTTGAATAGTGATGTTAATGTCATCTTACTAACATGAAAAGGAAAGAGATAAACTTGGCAGTTGATGGAATAGGCAGGCAATAGCCATTTCAGTATAATGTTTAAAATTAGAAAATTATAAATAGAAATCAAAGTAATAATATTATTAAACCTGGTAGGAAGGAAAAAAGAAGTGGAAAGTAAATGAGTGAACTAAATCCTTACTTTTTCTTTTTAATTAAAAAAAATATTTTTAGAAATGGGTTCTTGCTATGTTGCCCAGGCTGTCCTTGAACTCCTGAGTTCAAGCAATCCTCCCACCTAAGTCTCCTGAGCAGCAGGGATTTCAGGCTCATGTCACCTGCACCTAGCTAAATCCTTATTCTTTACATCTTAGAGTCAACAAATAATATCCAAAGTTGATAACATTTAAAAAATAGCAGTAAAACCATGTTATTTGGAATTACCTGTGTAATGAATTACATGAGTAAAATATAAACATTTAACCTCTGGGAAACTGGTTTAGGGATGGAAAAGAATGAAGTAGGGAACTTTGCTTTTGTTTTATGTCATTCTCTAATAATAGCTTTTTTTCCATACATGTGTATTTATTGCCTTGTTTTTAGATAGATAGGTAGATAAACAGATAATAGGAAGGGAGTGAGGATAGCATGGAGCAAGGAAAACCTACATACCTCGAGGTTGTGGCTGTACAAGGAGACTTCAAGTGATTTCTTTCCTGATTATACCTGTCTGTATGGCTCAGATATTTTACAGTTAGTAGGAAATATTTTTATAAATATAAGAGGAAAATAAAGCTGTTCCCTTTTGAAAACAAGAAAATCTTAAACTTAAAAAATCAACGTTACTGAATACTTTATTGCCTACTGGAAAATAACATCTGGTGGTTTGGAGCTATCTGGTGGGAAAACACTTTTCAGAATGTCAAAGTATTATTAACTTCTTGATTTGCATCAGTATGCTACACTGAATGCAAAGCACTGTTTTTCAGTGGATGAAGGCTGGAGAGTTCTCAGCCTCAAAGTGCCAGGTAGGACTAATGAATAGTTGCTAAGTCAAGCAGAAAGTTCTCAAAATAATTGAATTACTGTCAAATGATATTAAGTTTTTTGCATTTACTGTGAGAGTAAAGGAAACCTAAAAATGCCCTTATGGCAGTGTCTTTACAGTTTGCACTGATATTAGCTCTTTGGAGATTCTTCTCTAAGATTAAGTGTACACCCATAATTATGTCATCATGTATGCAGAAGTGTCATTTTTTTTTTCTTTTTTCTTTTCTCTTTTTTTGTTGCTCAGTTCTTGTAACCTGTTTACAAGCCTAGAAGAGCAACAGCCAATGGTGATGTCCAGAGCCATCTGACACTTAGATACCAAAACCAGTTGTAGTGTTCCCACTAGAGCTGTGATGTTGGTTCATCTATGTCTTAAATTAGGTGTGTAGGGAGTAAACTACATGCCCATAGGAATGCATTTTATTGCAAACAGAGTATTATTCCAGAAACTAGTCATCAGGTTATCTTGGCCATTGTACATGCAGCACATCTGGGAATTATTCTCAGGAAAACATTGAGTAAAAGCTCTGACTAGTGGCTTGGATTTTGGCTACTACAAAGACTAGAAAAAATAAAGCACATATCAAGCTACAGTGTATTATCTAACAAAGTTAACTCCAAGATATATGATGGTGAAATCCTGATCAAGAATCCTTATTGATTTTGTGATTTTGTAAGATTATATTAATGGGTTATGGTAGACTCCTTCACAAACAGCATCAAAATGTTTCCAATTCCCTTATTTCTTTTTTCTTTTCTTTTTTTTTTGAGAGAGTCTTACTCTGTCGCCTTGGGTAGAGTGCCATTGTGTCAGCCTAGCTCACAGTAACCTTGAACTCCTAGGCTCAAGCAATCCTCCTGCCTCAGCCTCCCAAGTAGCTGAGACTATAGGTGCATACCACCATGCCCAGCTAAGTTTTTTGTTTTCTATTTTTAGTAGAGATGGGGTCTTGCTCTTGCTCAGGCCGGCCTCAAACTCCTAACCTTAAGGGATCCTTTCACCTCCGCCTCCCTGAGTGCTGGGATTACAGGGGTGAGTAAGCCACCAGGTCCGGCCTTCCCTTATTTCTTTAATCACAACTCTGAATCAGATATTTATAATACAATTTCTGCTATAGATGTACATTTAAAAAACTGAATTTATGATTCTTTAAGAAACTTGATTGAAGAAATATAGCAAAGTAGTCAAAAGTAGGGATTTCGAAGTCAGACAAACCTGACTTTGAATCCTTTAAGCTTCATTTGCTGGATGACTTTATTCAATATACTCAATGTTAACCTCAGTCTTCTCATCTATAAATGTACTGAAAATTCTTGCAGGGAATTGGATAATAAGATTAGATATGTTTCTCATCTATGAACATGTCATTCCATGTTACACAATAGCTCTCAGTCCTGCTGAATTTTTAAAAGAGTGTTACGTGAAAACTCACTCAAGCTTCTTTCTAGATGCATCAAGGACTCAAAAGACAAAGATAATCTTCTGGAAGTTATCCTCAGCACTTACTTGTCACTTATGTATACTACGATAATTAGTGCTTGACAAGAACTGGACTAATATGGGTTCCAGCCGTAATAATTGGAACTTGGTCTATGTTCAACAAAGTCCAAGATAATGAGTGATAAAGCTTCACATATATTAACTGTGAGCACATCCCTCACAGAACAATCTTGAATTGGACTTTTGACTCCATGTTCTCGAGACAGACTAGAATAACTGAGAGACATTTTAAAAAATAGCTATTCTCTGCCATAATACCTGGGTATCCAACTAAAGAAGAAAAACAAAGTTGGAGAATAAATATTATCTGATTTTAAGGCATTATAAAACTATGATAATCAAGACAGCAGAGTATTGGCATAAAGATAGACAAATCAATGGAACAAATTACAAATAGCCCAGAAATAGACTCACATGTGTACAAGCAACTGATTTTTGACAGAGGCTCAGAGGCAATTCAATGGAGAAAGGATGACCTTTTCAACAAATGGTTCTAGAACTTTTGAATGTCTATAAACAAAAAGAAAAAACTACTTTGATCCATACCCCTCAGCATATATAAAAATTAACTCAAAATGGGTCACAGATTTAATATAAAAACCTAAAATTACAGAACTTCTAAAAATAACGTAGGAAAAAATCTTTCAGACCTTATTTTTTGGGTTAAACAAATATTTCTTAAATACAACTTCAAAGGCACAATCCATAAGAGAAAAAAATAAGATGGAACTTAATGTTTGCAAATAATATATCTGATATAAGACCTATATCCAGAATATATAAAGAACTCTCAAAACTCAATAATAAGAAAACGACCCCATTTAAAAAAAAAGAGCAAAGTGTTTGAACAGACACTTCAACAAATAAACGTATGGATAGAAAATGAGAAGAGGAAAAGATGCTTAACATCATTCATCATTAAGTAAATGCAAATTAAAACCACAATGAGTTACAACTAAACACCCAACAAAAAAGCAACAATTAAAATAAATGACCATACCAAGTATTGGCAAGGATGTGGAACAACTGTAATTCTCATTCACTGCTGGTGGAAATTGAAGTGGTTCATTCACTCTGGAAAAAAGTTGGACAGCTTCTTAAAAAGTTAAACACACATCTTCTGTATGATCCAGCCATCTCATTCCTAGGCATTTACCCAAGAGAAATAAAACATTTGTTTGAATGAAACCATACAAAGATCTGTAGACAAATATTGATAGCAGTTTTATTTGTAATAGCCCCAAACTGGAAACAACTCAAATGCTCCATCAATAGGTGAGTGGATCAACAAATTTGGTATATCCCTACTTCAGGAATAAAAAGTAATGAGCTACTAATACATGCAGCAACATGGATGAATCTCAGAATAATTATGCTGAGTAAAAGGAGTCAAACAAAGAGTAAATAATATATGATTTCATTTATATAAAACTTTAGAAAATGCAAACTAATATATAGTGACAGGAAGCAGATCAGGGATTGCCTAAGCTGGGAAAGGGGAGGTAAGAAGGATTAAAAAGAGGCATGAGGAAACTTTTGGAGGTAATGGATATGTTTAATACCTAGCGTGTGGTGATGGTTTTACAGGGGTATGCATATGTCAAAACTTAACTCTTTTTTTTTTTTTTTACTTTATTTTGGTACGAACACATGAGATTTACCCTCTTAATGAATTTTTAAGTATAAGATATATTATTGTTGACTATTATGAACTTATGCACTTAAATGTGTACAGTTTATGTCAATTATAGCCAAATAAAGCTATTAAAAATTAAAATTAGAGGCCAGGTGTGATGGCTCACACCTGTGGTGCTAACACTTTGGTAAGCCAAGGCAGGAGGGTAGCTTGAGGTCACAAGAGTTCAAAATCAGCCTGGCCAATCACAAGACCCCATCTCTACAAAAAAAAATTTAAAATTAGCCAGGCATGGTGATGCACACCTATAGTCCCAGCTACTTGAGATGCTGAGGCAGGAGGATCACTTTTAATCCAGGAGTTTGAGGTTGCAGTGAGCTATGATGATGCCTTTGCCCTCTAGCCTGGACAACAGAGTGAGACCCTGTCTGAAAAATAATAGTAATAATAACAGATAAAATTAGGAAAAAACTCTTCTTGCTGTAAGACTTCATCTTATTTAACTAAGTAGAAGAAGCATTGCATATGGTAGTGATTTCTTGTTTCATGTTTGTTTCATTTGATTATATGCTGCAGTGATTTCTGATAGAGTTAGACTTCTCATTTTTCAGCAATAAAAGATTACTTTCTTAAAGGCCTGTTTTATTATTTAAGGACACTACAAATATTTTAACCAATTGCCTGGGAGAAAATAAAAATTCCTTCAACTTCAAAAAGGACTGAAGAGTACCATGTTTTAAAGGCTGCATAAAATTTTACAATGCCTATTGTTTTAAAATTCAATAATTGGCAAGTGTATTCAGTAGTTTGCAGATTATCTCAGGTATCCTGACCCAATTTGTTAAAACAGGCAATTATGAAAGCGTACCCCTGGTGAAAATATGCATTCTCATGAATAAAGATATATCTGCCACACTTAAGTAGATTTAATATCAGAGCTTCAATTTCTGAAGCTTTGTTTGTGCTTTTTGGCCTTTCTTCTCCAAAGGTAAATGGCACAGCAGATTCTTTTAAGACAAAGTTGCATTTCAACAAGCTGGTCTTGGGATTTGTTCTTGTTCTGTGCTTGCAGTTATTTATTGCTTTATAAAGATTATAGGTAGGTAAATATGGTTAAAGGTTGATAAAATAGAACATTTTACAGAACACCTATTGGTTTCACATATTAAAAGTTTTAGCATTTAAAATTACTTTAAAGGATGAATATCTTAGAATGATTAGACCTGAGATATTCATGACATATCTAAATGGGAATAAATGTTTTTCAAATACTTGCAGAGAAGATTCCATAATTTGCTTTTGTAATCTATTTTATGGTAATTCTACCATAAAAGTAAGGGCTAAAAGTAAAGTCCTGTTTTTTTCAGAATTTTGAGAAATGAGATATTAATAATCATTAATATATTCTGGCTTATAGGAGTTGCCATAGATTGCATACTTGGATTTCTAATTTTTCAAATAAGTAGAGTATTATAAAAGACACTAAAATGAGGCTCTAGAATACCTAAAATAATCTTTAAAAAGAAAGGTAAAGTGAGAGGAATCACCCTACCTCAATGTTAAGATCTATTATGTAGTTATAGTAATCAGCATAGTGTGCTATTGATTGAGGAAAATATAGACAAACCAATGGAATAGAATAGAGAACCTAGAAATAGACCTATACTATATCCATAGGCATAGTCTGGTTGTTATATTATTGTTTTGTAAATTGAAAATCACTGGGGGAAACTGGGCAAAGAGTACAAGGAATTTGTATTATTTCTTACAACTGAATATGAATCTACAATCATCTCAAAATAAAAAGTTTAATTTTAAAAAGATAATGAAAACAATAAAAAAAGAAATATGTTTCTGGTTTGTCCTAAAATAAAATACAGGATTTTACAGTTTGGGGAATTTTCATTATGGTGATGAATTATCATACATAAATATTATTAAAAAGGTCTTATTATTTGAAATTTTGAGTTAATTGGATTTTCAATGAACGGGCATTGACCACATACAAGGATTACATTAATAAGACCTCGGATAGTCCTGGCAATACCTTAGTAACATTTTCCAGGGGCCAGGAAGCTGAGCCATAGTTGCTTGCAACCCTGGAAAGCTGCCTGGTGTCTCCATGTGTAACCTATGTCTAGGTCATCTGAGCAGTTATCATGTAATGCAGTAAGAAAAGGACGTTCTTCACCAGCACACCAGAATACTTAGATTTCACCTGTATCTACTTCATAGTCTTGACATGTAAAAATAAGATTGTCAAGAATACACAAAATTGGAACACAGCATTAAAGTGTTTGCTTAGCTTTTGTATACTGTATAAGCAAGTAATCCAACCTAGGATATTATAATGGATGTTATATTTGTGGTTTGTTTTATTTTGTTTTGGTTTTGCTCTAAAGTGTGGTCTTTTCGATGTTTTAGAAGAGATTAATATAATAGTGAACTGGTAAAAATGCAATACACTTTGAATTAGATAAAAAGTTTTCAAACATAATCTCATAAACTTTTATAGCTTTAGAAGTATATAGATTGTTGGAAATGTTTTATAAAGTTCTTTTTCAAAACAAAGTTGTAAAAGTTAAAAAATATATACATATTATTTTTTTTCTGCCACTACATTCCCACTGCAACCATTTTATTTTTCCTCTGGTGCTTGAATCAAAACCCACCGCAACTATCTTGATTCATGCCCTTACCTGACCTGACTTGTCTGAACAATTTAAGCAGCTTAGTGATTTCTTTGCCTCTGACCTATTTCTCACCTCCTACCTCTAATCTGTCTTCCAGACTATCCCCAGAGTGATCTTTCTAATAAGCAGTGTGCTCACTCCTTCTCTGCTTGAAAACCAATCATTGCTTCTGATTGCCTAAAATACAAAATCTAAATCTTATACCTGCCACGTTCCATACTCTATACAGGTCATACTTTGACTTCTCAGAACACACCCCACTTTCTCTCATTCGGGTCCTTGCATCTAGAATGCCCATCTTCGTCTCTGCCTGGTTCATTATCTCACTTCCTCTCTGAAGCTGTCCTCAATGTCCTAAAACAACAGTTCATCACTTCTTCTTTTTGCTCTCATGGGATTTTTACATGGAATAATAACTACTATTTATTGAGCGCTTACTGGGTACTAGGCACTGTGCCTAACTAAGCATTTTACAGACGTGACCTCATTTAATCTTCTCAGCAGCCCTATGAGGTAATGTGGCATTTTCACGGTGTCTTCTCATTCATTGTTTTCATGTCTATCTCCTCATTAGAAGAGACTGATCTTATTCATCTTATCTGAACCACCTTCTACTATAAAGCCCGATCAAATCAGGCCCTCAATAAATGTTGGTCAAGTGAGTGAATGAGGGAATGAATCGAATGAAATAAATAAAAAATAATTTGTTAGAGAGGATTGGCTTTACCATACTTGAACACAGCCAGAGCACTGGGAATAAGCTTTCTAATCCAAATATCTCTCTCCTTACCTCTGGCATGCTGCCTAAAATTCCCATGGTTCTGAAGAATCTAATCTTGAGACTCTATAAAAATTCTGTCTCTTCCACGATGCTGTCCTAGAACACGTCAGGCAGAAATGACCTCTTTTTCTCCCTATATGCTTATTCTACTGATGGAAAACTTATGAAAGACATTTTGAGTTTTACATTTATCTCCCTTATTCAAACATTAGCTCTCTGAGGGATCAAGTAGACCTTTTCAGCTAACTGCCCACCTCACAAATGATCCCCTTTTTTGAATAAGTGTCCTCTTCCCCATACATGGGTGAGTCCTCTGCAACTGTGCTTCTACCATTTTAGCCTGCTTCCTGGAACGTAAGTGAATGATAGATCAGGAATGGGCATTTAACCATGATGGAATGACTAGATTTCCTCTCCAGAGACTATGTAGTTGCAACAAAAAAGCCTCTTAACCCAGCTCTGTTTCCCAAATGGAGGACCTGAAAACTATCGTCCATAATTACCAGTAGTGATGTGCCTGTGAGAGTGTGTCCCTCCAGTGGGATCTGTTCACATTAGAAAAATGCAGCCCTCTAGGTGGGTGCAGCTTTGGATCCAGGACACAAATGTATGTAGTGACCTTGGGTAGCCATAATATTTCCCTCCATAGCTGGAGAGGCAGAGAAAGCTGGGCTGCAGAATGAGCAAAATAAACCAAGGGTGTGGTGGGACAAAGAATAAACCAAAAATATTCAGAGAAGCAGAGGTATATGAGAGACAAAGAGAGAGAAAGAGAAAGTGTTCATGTGTGCTACTGCCTGGTTCCTGTCAGCTTTCCTGATACTGGGTAGAGTCCCTATAGAGACACCATTGCTTATGGTTTTCTTGAGAAAATCCGGTATTCTTTTAGTAAACTTTTTTTTTTATTATAGCTCAAGAGCAAAATAATCTGTGTTTTAGTCATCTAATCCCACAAGGGCAAAAGTAGCTTTTCTGAGTAACTTGCAATGTCAGGCACCTGGTGGACATGTGTTGAATGTAGATTAGCTCACTGGTGTTTAACTTTGGCTTTACATTCGCAATACTTGAGATGTTTTTAAACCTACCAGTGCTGCATCCCACTGCAGACAAATTAAATTAAAACTGGCTTGGATAGGAGGGCACGTGTATTGGTGTTTTTCTAGAGCTTCTCTGATGATTCTGAAATGAGATCAGGGTTTATCATCATTGGGTTAGACACCTTCTATTAATTACTAGCTCCCTGGGTGAAGTGACCCTAGTATTCAGCTTTGTATCTCTCCTAAGAACCCTTCTTCAGTTTAGAGCACTTCAGTTTCATTTGTTGTGTTAGGTTGTGTCAGTTAGGCCTAAATTCTGCTGCAAATGATGGTAAGCCCTATCATGGTGGCTTAAACTGTAGCTTTATTTTTCTATATAACAAGAAATCCAGATATAGGCAGTCCAAGGTTGGCACAGCTTCACAAGGAAGCCATTAGGGACACACATTCTTTCCATTTTTCTGTTTCTGCCGTCCCTAGTGTTTAGCTTGTCACCTCTTGGTCACAAAATGCCTGCTGCACCTCTAGGCACTGCATTTGTTGCAGGCAAGACAGAGATAGGTTCAAAATACCAAAAAGAACATTCTAGCCCAGTCTATCCTTTAAAAAGGTTTTCCTGGAATCTCAGCCAGTAACATTGATCAGAACTGGACACATGGTTACCCCTAGAACAATACTGGAAGATGTTTAGGGAGAAAGAAATTCTGGATAGAGGTTATGTCAGCCAGAAACACTGTACCACAAGGTTGATTCTAATTAGAGTTGAACGGAATATTAAAGATTATTTGGCACCCCTACTGAGATCTGACAGATGAGAAAACGGTGGCCCAGAAATGTCTGAGATCCACAGCCAGGTAATGACAGAACAGAGACTAAACCAAGATCCAGCTTTTACAAATGGCTAGGCCATTTTAAATTCCATATATCTATTCACGGACCATTAGAAGTACCTATGTTAGAAGCTACAATTCATTTCTAAAGACAGAATTTAGAACACTGGAACTTTGTTGCAGCTGTCTCCAAAACAACCTTCCCCTTCCTATAAATCTTCAGAGCAATGAATGGGAAGATGGATCCTCCTGTCCTTTGACTTGAAAGATGGCAAAATAAACCATTCAAAAGTCCTGTGGAATATGTCCTTTATCAGTTGTCCACTTTTTCTATGTAATATAGAAGAAGATTGTTTTTTTAAATCCCTAAGGCAGAACAAATTCAATAAACAATGAAAATCCAAAAGTGTTCAAGTACAATCCCAGTTTGTTCTTCTTCCTTAGTGTACATTACCATTGATTATTTTTCCTAGGAAATTCTTTAAAAGTTTATTGTTGCTATCAAATGACCTGAATGCTGACTCTTTGCCAAGAAACAAAAAATGAGATTTTGCTAAGTGTGTATATACTACCTAAAGAATTATCATTCCATAATTTTTCAGTTTCCCCAAATGACAAATTTTAGTCCCCTAGGTATAATATTCACATTTCAGGAAGAAAAAGAAAAGTGTATCTCCATTCTAACCAAATAATGTTCTACAAGAGTGTTGATTATTCCTTCTCTATAGCTATAATTTTTATCGTTATGCATATTCCTCAAGCACCACTTATACATTTCTCTCTGTGAAGTACTGGAGAAGTTTCAGTTCTTATCCTCTGAGAGCTTACAATATGATGTGTTAGGAAGAGAAACTTGCAAGCTAAATTTAAACTGGGTATAGCAGAAACTCTTTATAATTATGCCATTGGAGGCTCTACTAATACCAGTATTATAGGCTACCAATGTTGCAATAAACTTTTATTATCCTAGTCTAAATGATAGTCAGTAGAGTATAATGGGGTTCATACAGCTAAAGTTTAAAGCTACTCAGGCTGGGTGCAGTGGCTCACACCTATAATCTTAGCATTTTGGGAGGCTGAGGTAGGAGGATCACTTGAGGCCAGGAGTTCAGGGCAGCAGGGCAAAATAGTGAGACTCCCTTTCTACTTGGGAGGCTGAGGCAGGAGGATCACTGGGGCCCAGGAATTTGAGGCTGCATTAAGCTAAGCTACTCAGACAAAGGTTCACATCCCACACTATGGGCCAGGATATCTTGCTTCTGTGAGATCAGTTCTAATCTATAGTGGGGTAAAACTAAAAGGCTCCAGTGATTGGATTATAGCAAGAATTAAATAAGATAAGCTTAACATAGTTTTCCACAACTGCTGAATAAGTAAGTGCTGAATAAGTAAGTGCTGAATAAGTAGTAGCTATTATTAAGTTTAGGTTGATGTAATTAAACATGATAGTTGATACACAGCTCTGAAATAGTAAATCATGTTAAAATAAATCAATTTTATTTTTAATCATGTTCAAACATATTTGGACCTCTATTTTTGGGACTCATAATTTTTCCTAAGTATGTCATTATCCTTATACATACATGCTTAGCATATATGTTTTTATACCATTCATCCATCTGCTGTAATTTACAGCTATTTTATACCATTTTAAGGCTTTATTCAGGAGTAATGTTGAACACCATCAACAAACTGTTAGGGAGAATGATTTATCTGAAAATTCTACTTTATAGGCTATCATTTTAAATAGAGGGAGGTACAGTAAAAAGATGTTTTATCATAAATTTTGTAATAACTCTACATAGTTTTCCTAAGTCAATTTTAATCTGTTTGGGGTGTGTAGTTTATCGGTTATATTTTAGTCTCCATGGCAACAGATGCAATCATTGCACACACATTCTGCAGCTGGGTAGACAGGCAGTCTCCTCTGAGACTTCAACTTGCAAATAAAGCAATGTGTGAGTAAGAAGAGCGCATTCTTCTCCAGGAGACTGAGTACTCCACTTCTAGGATGCCAGTCTCAGGTGATAGCCAAAGCAAGGCTTCCAAGTGCAACTCCTTCTCCAGGTTTCTCATGGAATAATTGAGACATCTTTACCCAAGGCATAAAGATACTTCCCCTTCTGCTTTTAGAATTTGGGACTTAGGTTAAATAAAACACAATGGAAAACTGTACACTAAGTACCTGGTTCTCACCCATCTCTTAAGGTTTCTGAAGTGGAAATTTATAAAAACACAGTTGAGCTGCTCTGAAAATAAAACTTAGATGACAATGAAAAATAAAATGTAGAAGTCACTACAATAACGCAGGAAGCAAAGAAACTTCTATAACAAAAATTCCCTAAGATTCTTTTGGGATGCCCTGAAACTGAGATTCTGTATTAATGTGAGCTACTTCTTCTGAACACAGTGAAATGTTTTATGCATAATTGACTCAGTTAAAAGAGAGATATTTTAACCTTTTGTAATGGAAAATTTCAAACAACCAAAATTTGAGAGAATAATAAAATGAACCTTTATGTACCCACCTCCCAGATTCATCAATTATAAATATTTTGATACTTGCTTTATCTATATGCCCCACACAAATTTATACCAGATTATAGTCAGTAAATCATATAACTTCACTCATAAATGTCTACAGTACCCCCAATTGATAAGGACATTTAAAAATATATAACAGTTACGCTGTCATCTGTAACACCTAAAAATGAATAATTAATTCCTAAATAGCAGAAATATTCTATTTTGAATCAATAGGTATATAAAAAGAGATTGATATTGAAAGTTGTTATATATTATTTTAAAGTCCTGTGAATAAATCACTTTCATGAAAAATTTTAAATGGCTTATTTTTCCCATGGAGAACAAAATACTTAAAAAATTTTTTTTTTATTGTCCTGAATTTTTCTCATCCTTTTTTTAGAGGTGAATACATTTCTAAGTTAGTTACCATCATTTTACAATAACATCGAAATTAGTTTTAATTAACAGAAATAACACTGGGGAATCTCTGATTTAGTCTTCGATTCCTCTTCAGTTGGCCCAGAAGTAAGTATCAAGAAGTTGTCATCCCCATGTGTTTGTCACTGCTTAAAACTAGCTAGTATGTTCATGAACTCTATCTGTTTCATTAAAAGCCATTGATCAAGCTATTTCTCCTTGAAAATCTTTCTCTTAGAATGACTTGTGTTCCATTTGTGGAATGCCTGTCTGCTTATCAACTTCTATGAGGGTCTTTCTGGTATTTTTCTTTGTCAGTCTGTTCTTGGCTTCTCTGCCTCTTTGTCTAGCTTTGTGAATATCTTTTTCTGCCTCATTTTTCTTTTCCTCCATTTTTGTCTTTTGTTTCTTCTCTATTCTCTGCTGCTCCTTCCTATTTGTTAAACGTATTGAATATAAAGGATTATTTCCTATTCTTAATCTTAAAAATATATGAGAAAGGATAATAGGCCTGAATGTAAAATGCAAAACTATAAAACTCCTAGTAGATAAAATAGGAGAAAACCTAAATGACCTTGGATATGGAATGATTTTGTAGATATAACACATAAGGCACAATCCATGAAAGAAATAATTGATAAGTTAGATTTCATTAAAATTAAAGACTTCTGCTCTGTGAAAGACAATATCAGGAAAATGAAAAGACAAGCCGAAACTGGGAGAAAATATTTGCAAAAAGACATATCTGATAAAGGACTGTTATCCAAAATATGCAAAGAACTCTTAAAACTCAACAATAGGGCTGGGTGTGGTGGCTCAGATCTGGGCACTTTGGAAGGCCAAGGCAGGAGGATCACTCGAGACCAGGAGTTTGAGACCATCTTGGGTAACATACCAAGACCTCATCTCTACAAAAAACTTTTAAAAATTTAGCTGGACATGGTGGTACACACCTATAGTCCTAGCTACTCAGGAGGTTGAGGCAGGAGGATCACCTGAGCTCAGGAGTTCAAGGCTGCAGTGAGCTATGGTAATGCCACTGCACTCCAGCCTGGGCAATAGAGCAAGACCCTGACTCTTAAAAAAAAAAAAAAAAAACCTCAACAATAAGAAAATAACTTGATTCAAAGATGTACCAAAAATGGACCAAAGACCTTAACAGACACCTAACCAAAGAAGATATACAGATGATAAATAAGCATATAAAAAGACACTCTACATCATATGTCATTAGGAAAATTCAAATTAAAATAGCAATGATGTAATACTACACACCTATCAGAATGGCCAAAATCCAGAACACCAACAACACTAAGGATGTGGAGCAACAGTATTTCTCATTCATTGCTGGTGGGAATGCAAAATGGTGCGGCCACTCTGGAAGGTAGTTTGGTGGTTTCTACAAAACCAAACAAAATTTTGTCATACAATCTAGCAATTATAATCATTAGTATTTATACAAAGGACTTTAAAAGTTCTGTCCACACAAAAATCTGTGCACAGATGCTTACAGCAGCTTTATTCATAACTGCCAAAACTTGGAAGCAACCAAGGTGACCTTCAGTTGGTGACTGGATAAATAAGCTATGGTACATCCATACAATGGAATAGTATTCAGCACTAAAAAAGGGAGTGGGTCAGGCACAGTGGCTCACGCCTGTAATCCTAGCACTCTGGGAGGCTGAGGCAGGAGGATTGCTTGAGGTCAGGAGTTTGAGCAAGAGTGAGACCCCCCCGTCCCTAGAAAAATTAGTCAGGCATGGTGGCACATGGCTGTAGTCCCAGCTACTTGGGAGGCTGAGGCAGGAGAATCTCTTGAACCCAGGAGTTTGAAGTTACAGTAAGCTACAATGACGACACTTCACTTTACCTGGGGTGACAGAATGAGACTCTGCCTCAAAAAAAAAAAAAAAGAAAGAAAGAAAGGAGCTATCAAACTGTGAAAAGACATGAAGGTGCCTTCAATGCATATTACTAAGGGAAAGAAGCCAATCTGAAAAGGTTACATACTGTATGATTCCACGTATATGACATTTTGGAAAAGGCAAAACTATGAAGACAGTAAAAAGATCAGTGGTTGCCAGAGGTTGCAGGTAGAGGAACCGATGAATAGGTGGAGCACAGAGGATTTTTATAGCAGTGAAGTTACTCTGTATAATACATGTATGATAAATACATTTTATTATATGTTTGCCAAAACTCCTGGAATGTGCAACACCAATGGTGAACCCTAATGTAAACAATGGGTTTTGGGTGATTATGATATGCCAATGGGGGTTTGTCAAGTGTGACAAACATACCACTCTGGTGGGGGATGTTGATAATGTGGGAGGCTGAGCACGTATAGAATCATGGAAATGGGCGCACATGTATGAGAAATCTCTGTATCTTTCTCTTCCTTTGCTGTGAATCTAAAACTGCTCTAAAAAACAAAGGCTTAAAAAATGAAAAATAAAATCTTCAAAAAACTAAATTAAAAAATAGATGAGAGAAACATTTGAGGCTTCTCTCAAAGAAAATTATATTGTTTTCACTTGATTTTTTTTCTTCCTTCAGACTAGTAACTCTCATAGCATGTTCTGCTAGAATATATATTTAGCCATTCTAATAGTTAGCTATTACTCATAGCACATTTACTAAAGATGATTTCTAAAGAATTCTAAGCAACTTTGTAACTGGGAATGTTACTCATTCTCGTGGCATACATGCTAATAGGATAAAGGAAATTGTATGGTGCTCTGATACTTGGAAAGGGTCACACGGTTTAGAGAGCTTCAAAACATCACTTAGCAGATGAGTGCAGACATCTTGCTAGTGCTCAGTGTTTTACTTGATAAATTTGTAGTTATTCCAATTGGATTCTGGCATTAAATACAGATATTGTAGGCCTTGTTAAAGCCTTAAATCTAAAAGGCATCTTAGAGACTATGTAGCCTAAAAGTTCTTCATTTTACTCATTGCGAAACTGAGACCAAGGGTAACAAAGGGTTCCCCAATAAGTTAGAAAAGAAGTTGGAAGTAGAGCCCTGTTTACTGATGAGTCCAGTACTTTCCCTAGAGTTTTGAGAAATAAAGAATATGTTGCATGGCATGAGAGGGCAGTGGTCACTCACATCAGTATAATATGCACTGTGAGTTGTTTTTCCAGGGTGCCCAATCCTCCCACACTCTTTGACCCAGTGGGTCTCTAGAACCATAGATCACATTAGGACCACAGCTGGAGCAAGACCATGGTGGAAGGAAGTTTAATCTGCTTTCATGAGTATCACGCCGGAATGCAGGTAGCGCTAATGTATTAGCACGCTGAGACACCCTTGCTGGGGAACTTCAGAATAGAAAACTCTCTCAATGGAGCAAAGAATATTAGAATAATTTTTATAAAACAGCATTCAAGTTTACATCTGTGAAAGGGAAAGGATGTCCATTCTTTCCTCCATCTTCAGTGATCCAATGTATTTATTGTCTTAATG
This sequence comes from Lemur catta, assembly GCF_020740605.2. NCBI lineage: Eukaryota > Metazoa > Chordata > Mammalia > Primates > Lemuridae > Lemur > Lemur catta. The sequence continues at coordinate 51,400,936 of NC_059136.1, forward strand.
TAGTTTTTGTTGTTTTTGTTCTGTTTCATTAAGTCCCCAAAGAGCATGCCACTAGATTCAACTATATGATGAAGTGTAAATGAGCACACTTACCACATTCTTTTTGTGAATAAAGTGCCCTGATAAGAATGATGATGGGGAAGATGATAACATGCATGCCCCAAATACTTGGGTTTTTTTGTTTTTTGTTTTTTGAGACAGAGTCTCGCTTTGTTGCCCAGGCTAGAATGAGTGCTGTGGCATCAGCCTAGCTCACAGCAACCTCAAACTCCTGGGCTTAAGCGATCCTACTGCCTCAGCCTCCCGAGTAGCTGGGACTACAGGCATGCGCCACCATGCCCGGCTAACTTTTTCTATATAGATTTTTAGTTGGGCATATAATTTCTTTCTATTTTTAGTAGAGACAGGGTCTCGCTGTTGCTCAGGCTGGTCTCGAACTCCTGACCTCGAGCAATCCACCGCCTTGGCCTCCCAGAGTGCTAGGATTACAGGCGTGAGCCACCGCGCCCGGCCCCAAATACTTGTTTAAGTGATTTAATTCCAATGTTTTTTGCTCTCCAAAGCGACTGCAAGAAACATGTTTTGATTTTGCAGTCCCCAAAATAGATAAACTACATTTTAAGGCATCATTAGCTTTATTTATTATTAGCTACTTCTCTCATGTATTTTCTAAATTATCAGCTTTGTTTATATTTATGTTTAAAGTAACTCCCTTGAATTATACAATTTCATTGAGAGAGTAGGCAGTCAACAAATCAGGTACCAATAGTGTCAGTACTAGTAGTACCAGCAATTTATGAATCAGGACCCACTGTATATCAAATAACAAAATAAATAAAAATTTAAAAATTAAAAAAAACACAATTCATTGTAGTTTGTCAGTGGGTTAGAATTAAAACTACTGTGGAAAAACCACTGTCCTTCATTCTGTGTTTCCAATGAGAAAAATAAATATTAGAAATGTCACTTTGGTGAGGTTATTAACAACCTTAAATTGTAGGGAGGTTCCTCTAAAGGGGAAAAAAGGATGATAAAACACGTCTACTTGAAATGGCTTCATAGTTTAAGCAAACAGCATTGCCAAAAAAGTCCCACCCAGCAGGAAATGGTAAGAACAGCCTTAAAATATTCCAGAGAAATAGACTGTTTCAACAAAAAGTTAGGGGAAAAAAATTAAACCACGACATCAATTGAATTTTGACTGAGACTGTCAAAGACTTGGGCTGGCAAAACACAATACTGGAGAATCTAAAATCCTTAAACAGCATTGGAAAATGCAGCTCCTAGGAGAAAAATGTAGGATAATGTATAAAAATAAAATATGGATAATGATCACATTTTAAAGATGTCTTCTTGTAAATCTCGAATTTTCTCAGTGAAGCCTGGTAACTTGTTTTGTGGCTTTTATAGTAATAATTTAATTCTTAACGTATACTGTTGTGACATTTATTTTACAAAATATATAGGTAGTAGTTAAGGGACTGGTGAGCATTAGAATAGAATGCAGCCACCTTTTGGTTCGGTTTTAATGAGAAAGGCATACACTATAACTGAGCTGTCTGAAAACACGTTTTTACAAAACTCAGATTGGATTGGGAAGAAGTATCTCAAATATATTTACTTTCATTTAACAACTCTATTAGTGGTTGGATACTGTATTATCTGGTCAAGTCAAAAGGGTTTTCCCTCTTATTTTCTACTTACTCAGTTTCTGGAAAGTGCTCTGAGAATGCTACTATTTTGGCAACAACTGGGTAAATTTAAATTCTTAGTCTTTGTTCTATAATATGAAAGGTCATAGTCACTGAAGATGGCCACTCCTACTTAAGAGATCATGTTTTGGGAAAACGAAAATGTCCCAATCAACAAACTGAAGCTTTACTTATTTCACTCATACATATCTATATGAGGTTTGCATTTTAATTTTATTTCTGAGCCCATTTTTCAGAGCTTGGCTTTATGTTTATTATCAACTTTTGTAAATAAGCAAATTTCAGCTTAGCTTAAATACATGAAAAGTCAGAGCTTGAGTGGGACATAGATGTCCTGGAATCCCTGTCTGACGATTCCAGAAACCATGCTCATAAGACCCACACTGTATTCCTGAAGGAGACATAAATATTTTTTTCCCTAATGCCAACTCATCTTCTAGAGTGACAAAATAAGAATTGCCATGGCAAATCAGCAGGAGGCTGACTCTGACTTCCATTCTTTCTTCATCTACAACACCCTTGGAAATTCCATGTGCTCCAATGACTTCAATCCTCCCATTTATTCATCCTGCAACTCCTACCTTAACCTCTCTCTTGAATTGAAGTTCCAAACCCACATTGCTAACTTCTGGCTAGATGTCTCCTCTTGGATATTTCACCATCACAGAGATTAAACATGACTAAACTGGATGCCCCCCTTTCTGAAATAATTTTCCCTTCCAAACTGTCCCTAAATCACCTTTGATTTTTCCTTCTTCCTCTCCCCCCACATCCAGTTACATAACCTTCTTAGTTGGTTAATTCATTCAGTCCTTAATTAGTTACTGGATGCTCACTGTGCCCCAAGCACAGGGCTGGGAGCTAAGAATTTATCAAGATAAGTCCCTGCCCTTGAATGGATTTCAGATTCTGATTGAGCCCCTTTCACATTCAGTACTTTCTTTCTATTCCCACTGGCAATATCGTAATCCAATTCCTAGCCCTGTCAGGCCTGGAGCCTTGCAGGAGTTTCCCAACTGATGGTCTATCTGCTTCTGTTCTCCCTGCCTCCATTTCTTATGCTCTATCTAACTTTTCTATTCACTACCAACAGAAGAATCTTCCTGAACCCTGCTTTGCAATGTTCTTCTTTGCTCATAAGACTTTTATAGTAGTTATTGCTGGTAGAATTATTTTCAAACCTATTAGCCTGTTTTTTAAGGATCTCTACCTTCCACTCCTCATTTTTCAGCCTTATTTCCTACCGTAGGAATGTTTCTCAAAGCATGGTCTTCAGATTTCCTCAATTAGAATCATATAGGTATCTCATTAGAGATATAGATTCTTGTCTGCCAGTTAATCAATATCTTATGCTGCATCTGAGAAATTGGAAAGCAGTCCCTGACATCAAGAGCTGGCCTGGCACTCACAGCTAGGTCATGGTGTTCTTCTGTTGATTACAATTTCACAGAATGCCAATATTAGATAAGTCCACTCAGTGATCCTGATGACCAACCTGTAATCAAGTATGAGCACAGACAAAAACAGGAACATGCCCGAACCACAAGAACTGCTAAGTATTTCCGATCCTGGCTAGTATGATTGATTGTTTCTTCTTTACCAATTATAATTTTAGCATTGCTTGGTTCTTCCCACCTTCTAGGTAAAATTTATTAAGGTACCCAATCATAGAATTATCCCTGGTTCCTGACAGTATAGAATCCAGAACAAAGCCTTGCTTCTTTGGACCCTCCCCAAGAAGACCTAGCACAAGCCCAAATCCTTTCTAACACCCTCCTACTGAGATGCTCCCTGGTTCCCCGTGGTGTATGGTTTCCTTCTTTGCAATGAATCAATAAACTCAACCTTCAGCTTATAGGTATGTTCCTAGTGGTCTTTGGCTGGAAGGCATTTGACAGATTACATAAATTTTCATTTTATGGAGCTCAAGTAAATCAGAAATTGAGGTTAAGAACCACTGCTACAATAAATCTCTTCTTTGTTTTCCAGTAAACAAGTCATATGCACTATTACTTATCTAAATCCTTTCTATCCTTCAAAGGTAATTGTGTCCCCTTTTATCACTAAAGCCTCCTGACCTGCCATCCCATATCATCTCCCCTTCACTGAATTCATACCAGTGAAACCCACTTGGAACCAACTAGAGACATTGCATTGCTCCCCATCCTTTGACATTCATTGCATGGCCTTTCTCTCAAAAGCTATGGCTATTCAACATCAGACCTTCCAGAGAAAAAGCAGTTCTAATTGCTATCAACCAAAGAATCTTCCTGAACCCTGCTTTGCAAAGTTGCTTCTTTGCTCATACATCTTTTGTGGCTACTCCTGGTAGAATAAAGTTCAAACATTTCAGTCTGTTATGAATGAACAAGCTGGGCTGTTTAATATCAGACCCTTCAGAGCAAAAGATAAGAGACTGAGTTCTGGGAATACTAAGTCTCTCAGCCAGGACCAAACCTAGGAAGAGTCCCCCAGGAAGGTTTCAGGGGCCAAACAGGAGAGGAAAAATCTGGTTTTGATGAGTATGAGGGAGGAAGGTAATAAATGAAGAAGTGAATGAAAAATAATTAATGAATGCTTTTGCTCTTAGCAAGATTATTTATCATCAGAAATGCTTGAATAGCCCTACATGTTGATTTCATTTCTTTTAGGGCTTTTGTTTATCTTTTTAAAGAAAGCATGTGTACAATGACTAGGGATTTTTTTTTAATAATCCATTTTACCTCCATTTATTTATTCCTTTACTTATTCCACAAATGTTTTTAGTCTACTTTTCATGTATGAGGCACTCTGCTAGGAACTGTCAGTACAAAACTAATCAAGGAAAGGTCACTGCTCTCAGTAAAAGCCCAGAATTTATTGGTATAAATGAAGAATTAAATATGAAATTACTTTAAATTATGTTGAGAATAAAACAAGGAACTATTTGACTACATGGGAGGGATTCTTGGAATAAACAACTTTAAATGGACACTTAATGAATTAGAAAAATGTCATTTTATAAAATTATAGTAAATCACTTAAGCCATATGTTAAGGTCTTTTAGAAATATGCTTTATATATCCACTTGTTCCAATGAAACTTTTGAGAGATCTAGGTTTTAGAAGTTATTTTTTAAGGCCTTATCTCCCTTCAATATACCATGACAGTTGCTAGCTGCCTGCTTTTAAAACACTACTTTTTTCTGTCCCTCTAACATTCTTGTGCTTTGTGTCCCTTTATGTGAGTGTATTTTTCTATCTTGAAAAGCATTGTGTATAAGAAGGTCCTATGGGCCAGGCGCCGTGGCTCGCGCCTGTAATCCTAGCACTCTGGGAGACCGAGGCGGGAGGATCGCTCAAAGTCAGGAGTTCGAGACCGGCCTGAGCAAGAGCAAGATTCCATGTCTACTAAAAAATAGAAAGAAATTAACCGGACAACTAAAAATATATAGAAAAAGGTAGCCGGGCATGGTGGCACATGCCTGCAATCTCAGCTACTCGAGAGGCTGAGGCAGTAGGATTGCTTGAGCCCGGGAGTTTGAGGTTGCTGTGAGCTAGGCTGATGCCACGGCACTCTAGCCCGGGCAACAGAGTGAGACTCTGTCTCAAAAAAAAAAAAAAAGAAGGTCCTATAAAGCTTTCTTTGATAAGAAGTATTATGTATTGCCTAGTGTCAGATCAAAAAATGGATCCTCCACTGGGCAACATCATGACACATGACTGATACTGCCTTCGAACATTCCCGGGAGCTGCCACAGCTTAAGTGTATATTGTTTAATTACCTCTTTCCTAATATGGCACAGACTTACCTGGGTAGCAAATGATAGGAAAGCAGGGTCCAGGTCTATCTGTTCCATGGCAGTATGTCCTCCCAACACCTAGCATCATTCCTTGCACCACCTGACAATACCCACAATATGAAGAAAATAATACGTCTTTGTAAGAATTGGAGAGAACATAACCAATAGCACAGAGAGGCAGAAGCAAATAACCCAGAGGACCCTGAATGTCACTATAGATAAGATGGCAGCAGCTTGAAATGATTCATGTATAGTGATCCAAAATTCTTGTGGTTTTAGAGAAGGTATACAGAAATAAGTCCACATATACTCGCATTTCAAATAAGAAGAACTTGTGGTTGGAAGGGGATTATTGAAGGAGACATGATCTTTTTCTTCAGCAGCCTACAATCTAGCTAAGGAGACAAGACTAAAGAACAAGAAACAACCTGGTAGCAATTAAGTGATAGACACGAGGTGCTGAGAGCCCGATGGTGGCAGAGAGAATGATGAAGAGAAAGAGGAATGTGCTTCTGGAATCTGGAATTACGTCCTTTTATATGCTGGCTTATATCAACTTATCCATTTAAAAGTATTATTATTTCCTAGAGGGTAGCAATGATGCCTATTTAACTGATTGAACTCTGATAACTATGACAATTTTCACATCAAATATCTTAAGACTCCCTCAATTTGTAAGGTAATTCTACTTTCTCTTTGCTGTGTCCATTAAGGTCAAATTCACCTGTCTCTTCTACCAGCCTTTGGGATTAAATACTTAGGTACCAACTTTTCTAAAGTGTGCCAATTTTGCTGGCTCTCTGATCCTCCAGGCTTGACATACTATCAAGACTTTCTTTAATTGACCTACTTAAACGTAGTATGTTTCTGTCTAGTCCTCTTGTTGAAATGAATTTCTGGCTATCTTTTCCAGGCTAGACTACCTTGTTGTGCCTCCTGCCTCCTTATATTAGTTATCTATTGCTGTACAACTAATTATGCAAAATTTAGTGGCTTAAAATGAGTTTCTCAGGATCAGAAACTTGGGAGCAGCTTAGTTGGGTGGTTCTAGTCCAGGATCTCTCATGAGGCTGCAGTCAAACTGTCACCTGGGGCTACAGTCATCCCAAGGCTTGAATGGGGATGGAGAGTCCACTTCCGAGTTCACTGACATGGCTGTTGGGCAAGAGGTCTCAGTTTCTTACTTCACAGTGTTGCTTACAACAGGGCAGCTGGCTTCCCCCAGAGTGACTGATCTGAGAGCGAGGGGAGAGGGGGAGGGAAAGAGAGAGAGCATGCTGCCTTTTATAACATACACCATCAGTTCCACCTTATTCTATTCATTAAAAGAAAGTCACTAAGTCTAGCCCACATTCAGTGACAGAGGATTACACGAAGACGAGGATAGCAAGAATCAGGGACCATTGGGTACTGTTCTAGAGTTTGCATATAGAACATTCTTTTATAAAGTGATTCAGTTATTTATTTGAAGCAGTTGCCTGTATTTTCACATCAATTTATTAACTCCTTATGAAGTTAGAGTGAATTCTAATTTGTCTGCCTGTGAAGCTATATGAAGTTAACATTTCATACTTTAGCCTCAAAATGAGAGTTCCCCTTCCTCCTATGTACAGAGTTTACCCTTTTGGGAATGAAAATATACTTGTCTTTCCCCTCAGGTATTATCTTCCACTAAAAGCTGTAGGTTACCATTTCTTTCTTATTTTGATTTGTAAGGATGTCAGGATAACAGCACAAAGCATTCCTTATACTCCCAATGTCAAGAGGAAAATGAATTCTTTCTCCTCCTTACTGCCACCTGAAAATATTCAGTTCCCTTTTCACTCAGTCAGCAAGCCAAATCCAATTCACTGTAAAAATGGGCAATTGCCAAATGTTTTCTTCACTTACTCTTATCAAATAAAGAACTGTTTTAATATAAGCATTGGTTTATTTCATAAATAATTGAAATAATATGAGGCTTGAGTCTTCAGTGTTTAGAGGAAGCAAAAATTCATCAACTAAAACATAACCTACGACATATCATGGCTTGACTCTGGGCAAGATTTTTGTAAGTCAGATATAAATTAGATGCTGGAAGTCAAGGTCATGGCCTCTGCCACTCAGGAGTTTACAGGCAATGAACTTGTTAGAGCCTGGTGGGTTCCTGAAACCATAACCGTTGTCAGTAAGAAAGCAAAGAACTGGTCTGACAACCCCCTACATGCCTTTAAGAAGGCGGTAGAGATTTTGTCATTTCTTAAATGCCTGTCTACTTTGACAGCACTGAAAGAATTGTTTGATGAAGGAATGATGCTAAAATACCCAGTATGGGATTCGTAGGCAGACCGCTCCTGCATTCACAGATTTGGACATAGAGTCAAGTTCCATCACAGCTGTGTTAACTTCAGCAACATCTCTGAGCTTAGTTTCCTTAAAAGTGAAATGAGAATGATAAATACATAAACTTACAGATATGTTTGGATGCTTAAATTGTAATAAAATACTAGTAAAAGGGCTAGCACATAGTAGGCATTCAAAAAAATGTTGATTCTTCTTCCCTTTGTGTCTTCTCAAAATGTGCTGGAAATAATTCTGCAAGGGAGCTTTTTCACATAGCTGTCGCTTCATTTTCTGGCTTTGCTGGAGAATATGGGTGTGGAGGGAAGCTTTTCTACCTTCTGCATGCGGGACATTATACTGTTAACTGTATTCTGGACACTTAAAAGAGAACTGAGCTGAATATTTAAGTACTCCCCAAAGTCAATGCATGATTTAGGAAATTATGTATATTAGAATGTTATGCTGCAACATGATACGTTAAGTCCCAGTGAAGCTGTGGTTCCTAATTCAGACTGTATTAAGTTTCTCTGCTTAAATTTTATTACAGTGTAGATCATCGATATCAAGTGAATCAAGCCAACTATGAAAGCATCAGTAATAAGAGAAAAACATTTTAATGTATCAAGAAACCACTCTATGAAATTTTACACAAAACACACCACTTACTTCAGAGACATTTGCTGGAAAGTTGCTAATGTTGACTTTTATATTAATTTATATTTACCAAATGCTTTACAATTACCTTTATTTCCCATCTCCAAAGACTTTTGATAATGGATCAGACTAAGCCACCAACCTGGACAAGCGATTTTTCTGAAGTAGAAGGCACCATTACTCTACATTACAATTGAAAGTTTAGGATAATTTGGTCTACAATCTCTTGTAGAGCCCCTTCCACTGTCAAAATAGCCAAGCATAGTTTTGAAAGTTTTCACAGTCTATCTTCCATTAGTTGAATATTATACTATCTCCCAAACCTCCTTCTCCTTGCCCACAGAGCCAGGAAGAAGAGTCAGCACACTCTGTACCTTCTGCTCCTGCCAACCTATTTATTTTCAAATAGAAGCTTTTGCTCAAATGTTTTTCCTACTAGAACTTAATGTAATCCCCTTTTTGTCATACCATCTTGGTTTCCTTGTTATATCCATGCTTGCTGTATTTTTAAACAATATCCCCAACTGTGCTCAATGTTCTTCATCTCACACTACTCAAATTAACAAGGGACCCATGTATAAAGCATGGTTCAATTTTTAAAATTTACAGTGATAAATACGGCTATGAAGAGAACACAAATTACGCATTTGAAAATGAGTGCATTTAGTTCCTGTACACCAATTTATAAGGAAGCCTCAGGAGAATCAGAAAGCTGTCTGGTGAACATTGAAGCAGAATAGGTAAAGTTAGTTAGATCACACTCCTAGTTTAAGTCTTTGAATGATGACTGCCTGACACTCCTCTTCGTTAAAGATCATGCTGCTAAACAGACTAGATATTTGTTCAGTTCATCAGGTGACAATACTTTGTAGCTATACTGAAGGTACACAAAGCTTGGCTAGTACTTTTTGCTTTCCTCTTAATAGACCCTATGAACACTTGAAAACATGGAATACATTCTTTAGCTATACAAACACAATATGATTCATTAGACTTAGGCATTCTTATTTATAGTAATACCCTTGATAAATCATGGGTATTCCTGTATCACTTTATCCATTGGCAGGTAACTGCATCTATTGATGGTTATGCCATGTTATTTTTTTTCAAAATTCATCATGAGAGGGTATGTTGTGCCCACCTGTGCCCTACCTCACATCTTGTTAATGCATTTCTAGCCCAGTTGTTACCATGACAACCAGTTGTGCAAAAGTGTAATGTGACAGCACCTTGTCTCCATTATAGTGAAAATTTTTTGCTTTCTATATCAGGAAATTTTTGCTGTAGTGCCTGTGCGAACTTGCTCAGCTATTTTGATGATTCACACCCAGACCAGGGAGTGTGAGGTAGTTAACATAATGGGGCACAAGAGTCCCCCCATATCCATCCTTTGAGCGGACGGTTCTGAAGTATGTTCCACACAGCTCTTCAAACTGTCCCCATGTGATAAGATCATATAGGTCGATATGCAATATTTCTTTTTTTTTGGAGACAAGATCTCACCTTGTTGCCCACGCATGAGGGCAGTGGGGCAGTGGGGTGAGCACAGGTCACAGCAACCTCAAACTCCTGGGCTCAAGTGATCCTCCTGCCTCAGCCTCCTGAGTAGCTGGGACTACAGGTATGCACCACCATGCCCAGCCAATTTTTCTATTTTTTATAGAGATGAGGTCTCACTATGTTGCTTAGGCTGGTTTTTTTTTTTTTTTTTTTGACAGAGTCTCATTCTGTTGCCCGGGCTAGAATGCCATGGTATCAGCCCAGCTCACAGCAACCTAAAACTCCTGGGCTCATGCAATCCTCCTACCTCAACCACCGAGTAGCTGGAACTACAGGCATGTGCCACCATGCCCAGCTAATTTTTCTATATATATTTTTAGCTGTCTATATAAGTTCTTTCTATTTTTAGTAGAGACGGGGTCTCGCTCTTGCTCAGGCTGGTCTCGAACTCCTGACCTAGGGCGATCCTCCCGCCTCGGCCTCCCAGAGTGCTGGGATTACAGGCGTGAGTCACCGCGCCCGGCCTAGGCTGGTCTTGAACTCTTGATTAAGTGATTATCCTGCCTCAGCCTCCCAAAGTGCTAGGATTACAGGTGTGAACCACTGCAGGTGGCCAATATGCTGTATTTCTTCAGACAAATGTATTTTTTTCTCTGTTCAAAAGTCTAGGACTTAGGGATATTTTTATCCATTTTCACATTGGCAGGCAGACATGCCATTGTGACTTAGAAGTATTTTATCAGCTCCCAAATCAATATGCATGTCTTCCAAAATATTTAAGCCAATCTAAAATATTTGCACAATTTAAAAAATAAAGACAGCGTAAGAAAAATTTTACAGAGAAAAACAAGGTAATTAAACATCAAATAGCCTGCATAATTCTCTTCTGTTCAATGTTTTAGCATGAAAAAGTGAAAAAGTAGGAGATTTGCCCTTAGAAATTAAATATTTTTCACCTTTTAATTTGTAGGAACATGTTATGGAAACTAGTCACAAAATAAAATTATTACATTATAAACATAAAATATATAAAAGCTCTAGTACATGACATGGTCTTTGAATTTCCTCAAGATGATTTCCTATTTAATACTTTCCCTTAAATATTGATAGAAAATCAGAGGTCAGCCAAACATCTTGGCAATGCTAAGAAATTATATTTTAAATGCAGTATGCAAACCCTCATTTTCATTTTCTAATCTTAATTCAGAGAAGATGGAAAATACAAGTATTCAGTCCCTAAAGAAATATTAACTCCTCAAACTGGGCTGCTTTGGAATAAAAGTCATACATGTGCACCCTGTGAACACAGTTAATATGAGTACTGTAATTTCTGCATTTCCTGATTTGTACTAAAATTGCAAGTATATTAGTTTAATATTTTATAGAGGTTTTGGAAGACTGCTTTTGAAATTTTCAAGGTATAGGGTTGTCATTTCTCTGGAAGGAAAAATCTAGCATCTGACAATAATTCTCCGTAATCTTTTGCTTGGACGAAGACTCTGATTGGATATAGCCATGGCCTCACACACAAATTGAACATTTTCACAAGAGATTCACTTTTTTCTTTTTTGCTCAAAGTAACAAAAACTACACACCAAACCCTCTGTTTGTTTCTGTCCTAGACTCACTATAGTAATAAGTCTAATCCCAGGCACCCTAATTAGTTAACCACGCACCACGGTTACTTTTAAACAGGAAGAGTTTTTATCTGAACACCCAAATTGTGTTTAATGTTCTGCAACAGTTCCACTGACCATATTCTTTGTTCTGTGTGTTCTTATTGTTTGTATCTTTATTCTTTGGTTTTGTGGCCCTAGGCATCCACAGGGCATTCTGGTATTGACTATTGACAAAAGTGTGCTCAAATAATAAACCTTATCATACTTCTAAATTATTCTGGGGGAATAACAAGTTTATATTCAGATTTATGGACTGGCTTACATAACCCGTTTCCTACAAAACTATGTAGGTAATTTTATTTTTACATGGTCATAAGAAACAATAAACTTTCTTGTTTCTTATTTTTCATAACAACATTCATAGACATCTGAAATTTGGGGTATTTTTATAACATTACCTGGAAACTTGCTAGAAATAACAAATTCAATAAGGTAAATGGGCAGGTGATGTTATAATTACCAAGGTCTGGCTTTTAAAAAGTATAAAATAATTAGAGTAGCATTTACTGAGAACTTTTTGTTAGGCATCTATGACAAAAAATAATTTTATTTCCTTAATTATTGCCTCTCTACTGGGTCATTTCCATCAACATGCTATACTGTCTCCCCCCTTAAAAAAATCCTTTGTGTCTTTTCCCTCAAGCTACCTTCTCTTCTTCTCTTTTCCATTTATAGAAAAGCATCTTAAAAGTATCCATACTCACCATTTTCATTTTCTTTCCTCACATTTCAGGCTTTCATCTCCTCCACTTCACTGAAAATACATTCTTCTAGGTCACTAATTCTTGCTGAATCCAGTGGTCTATCCTCAGTCCTCAACATACATTTCCCTGAGCAGCATTTGATAATAACTGATCAAATCCTATTTCTCAAAATACGTTTTTCTTTTGGCATCAGAAACATTATACACTTCTGTTTTCCCTCTTCATAACTGACCACTTCCTTTTTGATCTCCTTTTCTAACTTCTCCTGCTCTTTCTGACCTTTAAATTTTTAAGTGCCCAGATTGATCCTCGTTGACATTTAAGGTTTCTTTATTATTGCAGCATAGAACTCTGGGCTTTGTGGGACTGGAGGTTCCGTGTCCCAAAGAAAGAATCTTCTACCAGGGATGCAACAAGAGTTCAACTGAACTATAAACTACAGCTGTTGACTGGGCTCTTTGTGTCCAGGAACCTATCAGAAAGATAGGGAGTCACCATTTTTGCAGAGAAATTGGATCCTGATTATCAAGAGGAGGTAGGGCTGGTTAAAACACCTGTGGAGCCCCCATGATGCACTTGGGTGACCGTTGGTGCTCGGATCCATTCCTTACCTTTCCCCCATTTTGTCCTGTGTAGCAGAAAGCTGGTTCTTGAGACTATATTTTCTTGGCACCCTTGCCAATTGGCTTCCAGTTAGGTTTGCCACTGGGAGGCACTGGTGGGAGATCGGAGAGCACGAGAAGGAATTGAGTAGAGGAATTTCTATACCTTTCTCTGCTTTGGGTAGTATCTCAGTATCTCTAGTGGGAGTAACAAGTCCTTTGTCCCTCTAGACAGACCCTATCATGGTAGTCTCACTCCCAACAGGCAGCCTCTGCTGTGAACTGAACTCCACAGTTGTAATCCAGACGTAAACCAACTACAATTCCCAAACATACCAAATTGGCTTGTACATGCTTAATGCAAGTTCCCTCTGCCTAGAATACCCAGCCTGTTCTTGCAATCTCAGTCAGACCAACCAACTCACATTCATCTTCCAGGACTCAGCTCCGGTTTCATCACCTCCTTGAAGCCTCATTGAACCCCACCCCCATCCCCAACATGTGTTCCCTTCAGAATCCTGTGCTTCCCTCAATCACATAACTTATTGTACTAACCTGTAATTGCACATTTACTTGCCTGAGAAAGATCACCCAAGCCTCATTTCTCTTACTTATAAAATGGAAATGATAATAACACCAATTTCATAAGATCATTATAAGAAATAAAATAATATTAATAATGGACATGCTATTAAATATCATTCTCATTTGCTACAGCCTATCAGGCAGCAAATGGAATGCCGACGATTTTCACTTGTAATTCTCATTCAGTCCTTCAAACGAATCTGATAAGTTGATAGCAACTCCATGTAGTTTAAACAACAACAAACTTAGACTCATAAATTTATTTAATTCATCTGATGATACAGTATGTTAGTAAGGAAAGGTTATGCTAAGCTACAGTAACAAGCCAACCCTAAAATTTCAGTGGATTAACAGATGTATGTGTGTGTGTGTGTGTGTGTGTGTGTGTGTGTGTGTCATACCAAAGGATGCTGTGGGTCCCAAGTAATGCAATGGTTCTTATAAGATTGAGGCAGTGGGAGACTACGAAGATGAGGAGGAGACAATATGAATAGAGAGGTAGATATTGGAGTGATATGGCCACAAGTCAAGGAATGGCAATGGTCATCAACTTGAAAATGCAAGGAATGTTGCCTTCCTTTGGGTCTCCAGATCAGTGTTGTCCTCCCAGATTTCAGATTTTTAGCCTGCAGAACTATGAGAAAATAAATTTTTGTTATTTATAGCCATCAAGTTTGTGGTATTTTGTTACAGCAGCTTCAGGAAACTAATACAGATATTATCATACAATTAATAAATATAATCAGTATAGTTTTATTTATGATAGCAAAAAATGAAAACAAGATGTCTATAATAGAGGGATCATTAAAAAGTATACTATAACCATATGAGATAATAGAAATCTTGCAGCAAAGTAATATTAAATAATATATTCAAAATATATAAAATGAAAAAGTAGTTTGTAAAACAGCATGCAAAGTATTAAGTATAATTTCATGTTTGTTAAAAAATATATATTGGAGGGGTTAATATCCAGGATACATAAAAAACTTCTACAACTCAACAACAAATAATCTGATTAAAAAATGTGCAAAGAGCTTCAATAGACGTTTCTCTAAAGATGATATACAGTGCTTGCTTTGGCAGCACATATACCAAAGATGATATACAAACGTCTGACAAGCATATGAAAAGATGCTTAACATCATTAATCATTAGAGAAATGCAACTCAAAACTACAATAAGATATCACCTCATGCTCATTTGGATGTCTACTATCAAATATCAGAAAATAACAAGTGTTGGCAAGGATGTGGAGAAATTGGAACCTTTGTGTACTGTTTGTGGTAATGGAAAATAGTGCAGCCACCATGGAAACAGTATGGCAGTTCCTCAAAAAATTAAAAATAGAATTACCATATAATCTAGCAATCCCATTTCTGGGTATATATCCAAAATAATTTAAAGGTGGATCCCAAAGTGATATTTGCACACTCATGTTCATTGCAGCATTATTCAACAGGTGAAATAAATCCATTGTCTATTAACAGAGGAATGAATAAGCAAGCTGTGATATATACACATAATGGAATATTATTATTCAGCCATCAAAAGGAAGAAGATTCTGACACATCTACAACATAGATGAACCTTGAGGATTGTGCTAAGTGAAACAAGCCAGTCATAAAAATACAAATACTGTGTGACTCCACTATCTAATGTAGTCTAAGTTGTCAAATTCACAGCAACATAAAGCAGAATGTGGTTGCCAGAGGCTGAGAGGATGGAGAAATGGAGCATAGTCTAATACTGTGGTCCCCAAACCGCACCTGCCATCCCCAACGCACGGGCCGTGGATGGTGCTGGTCCGTGGCCTGTTAGGAACTGGCTGCACAGCAGGATGTGAGCTGCAGGCCAGTAAGCGAAGCTTCATCTGCATTTACAGCTGTTCCCCGTTGCTTGCATCACAGCCTGAGCTCTGCCTCCTGTCAGATCAGAGGTGGCATTAAATTCTGCATTATGGTGAGTTATATAATTATTTCATTATATATTATAATGTAATAATAATAATAGAAATAAAGTGCACAATAAATGTGGACTTTATTTTTGAATCATCCCAAAACCATCCCCACCCCAACCCCCGGTCCATGGAAAAATTGTCTTCCATGAAACCAGTCCCTGGTGCCAAAACATTTGGGGACTGCTGCTCTAAGGGGTATAGAGTTTCACTTTCACAAGATGAAAAGTTCTGGAGATCAGTTACATAACAATATAAATATACTGAACACTACTGAACTGTACACTTAAAACTGGTTTTCAAAACTTATCGAACTGTATGTTTTAAATATGTGAAGTTTATTATGTCAATTATAGATCAGTACAGCTGTTTGAAAAATATATTGGTTTTTATAATGTTAGCAAGTGATTAAGAATACAAATTCCAAAGTCAGACTGCCTGGCCTCAAATCCCAGCTCTGTCACCTATTATCAGTGTGATCTTAGTTACGTTATTTAACTCTGTTCCAGAGCTTTCTCCTCTATAAAATAAGGCTTATAATAGTACTACATAGATAATATTCAAAAAGCAAGGTCTAGTCATTGCTGTGCTATAGAAATGTGGTGACCTATCAATGTCACTTGATGTATCTCTTCATATACAGATTGTCCCTGACTTACAATGGTTCAACTAATGACTTTTGGTCTTTAAAATGATTTTGGGGGACATTAAATGCATTTTTGATTTGTGATATTTTTGACTTATGATGGGTTTATCAGGATGTAGCCCACTGTAAGTTGAGAACCACTCTATATGTTAACAGAGATTATGTCTAAGTGGCTCTTCTACCAGAGATTTTAATTATTTTCTTCTCAGCTTATATTTTTATTACATAATGATTTTTATAATGAGAGCAATAAAAGTTTTTTATGCACGTAAAGTAAGTCAGATGTTCCATCTAGCTTAGAAGTTTGTCTCTCTCGTTGATACTAAGGAAATCATATTTGAGCAAACAAAGAACATTTATTACATTTCAAACAGCTTTACTGATCTATAATTGACATAATAAACTTCACATATTTAAACTAATATTAATATTGTTATCACTATTGCTGAAAAAAGAGAATATTATGTGTATGAGAAAAACAGAGTTTATGATAACAGCCTGTAACTGTTATTAAAAAAATTATTGCTTATAATCCTATGAAATTTTTATAATATATCATTAACTATTAGAGTCATTTCCTAACTGTACGTATGTAACAGACTGGGTGACAATAACACAAATTAGATGCAGGGCTGCAGAAGTATTTCATACAGATGCCTTACTGACCCATTATTTTTGCAACACTGGAAAGAGCCATGGTAGATTTGGTGTTGATCCTGGTTTCCCCCTGGACGGGGTCAGCTCTGGCCTGCTCTATCTCTCATTACTGTGATGACGACTGTATCCAGATGCTAAATACTCAAGAGACACTCCAGTACAGTGTTAAAGACTCTGAACACTTCATCCCCAAAGAATGTAGCATTCCAAGAGAAAACAGGCCTCCTTCTGACACTAGTAAAATTGTGAAGGTGTGTGATAAATCAGGGATCAAAATGAGAGGCCACAAATTCTTAAAGGTGCTCTGCCTTTTACAGCGAGTCCCTGCTCCATTTTTAAAAATACAGAACCAGTCATATATTTTTTTAAAAAAATAATAAAGCTTATAAAGACAAACCAGTAGAAACAATAAAAAAATGTTCAAACATTAAATTTGCATTTGAATAGCTATAATGCAGTTAAGAAGGTTCTGGATGGGAATCAAAGAATGAATAGCTCAAGATGTAACTAAGGGTCAAAATGTGAAATGTCTTAAGCTGTGAGGAAATTTATTTCAAGAGGATAGGAAGAAATAATTGCTCCTTAGGGCAATGGTTTCTTCCATATTCTTTCCTTCTTTTTTTTTCTTTTCTTTCTTTCTTCCTTCTTTTCTCCCTTCCTTCCTTCTTCAGAAGTTTTCATTTCTTCATATTCACTAAACAAAGACTACAGGGTGATAAAACTATCATTTACTTGAAACATCAACCTTCTAAGAAAATATGCAAGTTTAAAAATCTAAAATAATGAATTTTATCTATATCAAAGACAAAACAGTGGCCAAATTTGGCTATAAACTAGAATTCTTTTTTCACTAAAAGAACAAGACTATTTTAACAAAAAGTATGTAAATGATTATTTCTAAAATGACCAGTTCTCAAGTCTCCTAACAAAAATGCAAACCAATTTGCTTCAGTATAACAAAAATATATAAATTATGGCTACTAGTGTTAATTAAAATTTACTAAATAATAAATTTACTTATTTTGCTAAAGCATTATATAATTCCTAATATTTTTTGTTTCTTCTTACTTTTCAATGAGGTGTAACTTACATAAAGTACACAAGTTACGTGTACATCTTGATGGATCTTTACATATGTTACAGCCATGTAATCATCAAGATTAAGATAGAGAACCCCTCTATGACAATGTTTCCTTCAAGTTTAGGTATGTAAGACTCCCCTGAGGATGTTGTTAAAAATATAGATTCCTGGGCCACACTCCCAGAGATTCAATGTCAGTAGGTTGGGGTATGGTCGCTGAGACTGATTATTTAATTAGCACTTCCACTTGGAGAAACTCTGCTGTAGAAAGAAGGCTAACTTAACTCACGGCTCTAGAAGTTCCATTACTCTCCACTGTACAGATAAATTTCATAGGAAATCTTGGCACTTTCTTACTAAGCGATAATATACAAGGGCTGTCCAGAAGGTATCCAGCCATTGTTAATATAATGAGAATGGTTATATGGCTGGATACTTTCTGGACAGCCCTCATGTATGAATGACACTTGCTGTCCCTGTGTAATTTTAAGTTTTAGTATTTTCTTTTCTTTTTTCTTCTCTGTTGCCTGGGTGAGTATTGTGGCATTACCCTAGTTCACAGCAACCTCAAACTCCTGGGCTCAAGGGATCCTTCTGCCTCAGCCTCCCGAGTAGCTGGGACTACAGGCATGCACCACAATGCCCGGCTAATTTTTTCGATTTTTACTACAGATGGGGTCTCGCTGTTGCTCAGGCTGGTCTTGAACTCCTGAGCTCAAGCCTTGGCCTCCCAGAGTGCTAGGATTACAGGCATGAGGCACCACGCTCAGCCAGTATTGTTTTTTCTTTCTTTGAACTAGTCTCTCAAATGAAGTTTCCACCAGGCCATGGCAAAATGAAAATTAAGAAGACCATAGTGAGTTATTCATAAAGTTAAATGTATTTAAAGGATTGCCCTTTATTTTGATATTATGTTCTTCCTACTTTCAGGAATTTGAAATGCCCTTTTATCAAATAAATCCAACAGTAAAATAGTGGGTTTTTTCTTATTAATTTTGAAAAATTAAGAGTTAGAAACTCTATGTTGTTCAAATTTCAAAAATTTGGGATACCAAGCCTTCAGGTCTGCTCCTGAAATTTGAACTGACTGCCACCAGGGGAAGTCAAGTGCCACAGCCTGTATGACTTCAACAGCAGGGGCATTTTCTATCAGAGCATGTCAAATTTGACTGCAGATTTTCTACTGCAATCATGCATCACTTAATGAACGCGATAATGAGAATATGCTTTGAGAAATGCATCCATAGGTGATTTCATCACAGTGAGAACATTATAGTGTACTTACACAATCCTAGATGGTATAGCCTTGTTATAGCCTACCACACAGCTTGGCCATGTGGTATAGGTTACTGCTCCTAGGCTACAAACCTATAAAGCATGTTAGTATACTGAATAATGTGGGCAACTGTAACACAATGGTAAGTTTTTGTGTATCTAAACATAGAAAAAGTACAATAATGATATCATAATCTTATGGGACCATTAGCGCGTGACTATACTCCAAAAAACGTTAGCTTCTTTTCCCTCTTTATATAATATACGCTGTCTATAGAAAACTTTCAAAGAATGGGAAAAATCAAATCAAAACCACCAAACCATTGTTAATATGTTTATTTTTTCCAGTCTTTTTCTATGTACATTTTTTAACAAGTCATATGTCCATTACCACCTGATATTGTTCTTCAGCATTTTTCAATGTCATTAAAAATCCATTCAATGTAGTTTTGTCTGTATAGTGTTCTAGCTTATGAATGTATTGTAATTTATCATAAACATTTCAGGGAAAATAACAGGCATGTGTTACTTCTCTGCGTAGTATTGACTGGCGTCACTCATGCCTTCACCTGAAAGCTCGACTGAGGCTGGAATGTCTAAGACGGCTTCACTCATGTATCTGGCACCTTAGCTGCAATGGCTGGAATAGCTGAGGCTGACTTGGCCTCTCTATCACTCAGTAGTCTAGCCTGAACTTATTCATATGGTGAGTGAATCCCAAGAGAGTAAAAATGAAAGCTGCCAGGCATCTTAAGACTTAGAGCTAGAATTAAAAGCAAGTCTTGGAGCCAGTCTCTATTTAGGGAGAAGGGAAACAGACTCCACTTCTTAATGGAGAAGCTATAAAGACACATTGCAGAAGGGCATTAGGGTAGGGAGTAATTGATGTGACCATCTCTGGAAATAATTGACCACATATTGCCATATTATTATTTTATAAAACATCAATTTATTTATTTTTTCTTCTTCCTGATATAGTCATGAGATAAAACATCAATTTATAATAAAAAGTATAGGCAAAATATACTTCCATCAGATTGCCATGAATTACAAAGTGTCATGTGTAGCATGGATGTCATGTGTAGCAGGATGTGTAGCAACAATAACTCTCATATACTCCTGGTAGGAGTGTAATCTTGAATGTCCACTTTAGAAAACAGTTTGGCATTAACTGTCAAAGTTCATAGACATATACTTGAAGAGATGGGTGCACAGGTAAACCAGGATATATTTACAAGAAGATTCATAGGAGCATCCTTTGTAGTTCATTGTAGCTCCAAACTGGAAACCCTAAAGTTCTTCCACTCTAGGATAGCTTTTACAGAAATGTGTAATATTATAGAGCAATGAAAATGAACAAACTATACACTCAGCAACATCGGTGATTCCTTTAAACATAGGGTTGAACATAAATTTTAAGTCACAAAAGGATGCATACAGTGTGATTTCATTTATGTGAAGTTCAAAAACAAGCAAAACTAAATTAATAATATAACTATAAAGAAAAGCAGAGAAATCACTACCATTTTAAAGCTGGAGTAGGAGTTAGGCCCAGTAAGGGGGCAGGAGAATGGGGAGGAGCATCTAGGCAGAGGAAACAGCATAACTAGGTGATGGGAAGGAGCTGGTTGAATTTGAGGAACTGAAAAGAAGCCAGTGAACAGGAGGAAGAACAAGAACTTACAGGCCAATTTAAGGATTTTCAGGCTTCACGCTAAGAACAACAAAAAGCCATTGATTGGTTTTAAGCACAGGATAATATAATCAAGTTTTCATTTTCAAAGGGTAATTTTGTCTGTCATGTGTAAAACAGATTAGAGAAAGTCAAGAGTGAATACAGGAATATAGTTAAGAATCTATTTTCCACGGCTTCAGGTGAGAGATGATACGGCTTCAACTGGTGCAGTGACAGTGGAAAAGGAAAGAAAAGGATGAATCTGAGATAAGCTTGGAAGGTGGAATCAACAATACCTGATGTTTGGGAATTTAAAAAACAGAATGAGGCTGGGTGGGATGGCTCAGGACTGTAATCCCAGCACTTTGGGGGGCTGAGGTGGGAGGATGCTAGAGGCCAGGAGTTTGAGGCTGCAGTGAGCTATGATCAAGCCACTGTGCTCCAGCCTGGGAAACAGAGTAAGACCCCCATCTCTAATAAATGGGACAAAAGAAAGCAAAGGTCCAGTGGGGAGGGGACAGGGTCAGAGAATCCCAGAAAGCAAGCCACAGAGGTTTTGACCACTACACAAAAACAACAGAAGGGGGAGCTTGTTAAAGTCAGAAAAAATTTCCTCCACTCTGCGTCATTGTAAAAAAACTCAGGAAAAACTAATTTCCCATAGAAATGAGCACCAGGAGAGTATGGAGGAAAATCCCATACATAAAATTATTATAAGAAAAAAGAATAAGGAGCAAACTAACATCTCTATAGATAATGAAAGCAGGCTGAGAAGATATGCCCACAAAACAGCTCAGAAGTGTAAACTGCCATTTTAAAACAAGCCTAAAAACATTAAGAAAATATTTCAAGATATGGAAGAACAGCGTAAGTCACAATTACAAAAGCTCACCATTAAAGTCACAGAACTAGAAAGAATTAAAAACAAAAGGAAATCTGTTTCAGAAACAAAGGAGACTAAAAAAAAAATACAAGAAAAAAATTATTTCAGAAACAAAGATGAAACTAAAAGGAATTTCAGAACAAACACAACAGATAATACCTTAAAAGGGAAATGAAAGAGAAAAAAATTTTAAAATTTTAAAAATACTTTAAAAATCAAAAAGAAATGAAAAGATAAAGGCGGTTAGTGAAGCTAGAACTGTAGACACAGCTTTTCCAGCAGCTAGAGACTGAGAGCTCTGCTTTGTACTGTAGCTGCGTTACGACCTTCCTCTTAGATATCTTAGTGGCCTCAATTAGGCCCTGTCACACTGCAGGTACAGAATACTTTTGCTAAATGCATGGTGTTTAGCTCCTTGTGACCACTCCTTCATCCCCTACATCTAGGACTCAGAGAAGCCTTAAAAGATAAGAATACCACTAACCTGACTCCCTTCTTCCACTGGCATGGGGGGTTAATTTCCATTGTCACTTAGAAGAGTGAGAAGGGGGGGATCTCCAAACACCAGGAGTCAATGCATTTCCTTGTTCTTTCCTTTTGAATACTTCTACTTCCTCTCTGCCCACTGTATCCTAGTATATAAGTATGCTTTTTAAAGAAATTTTCAGGACACAAACTTATATTCATTTGACCTAAATACATATTAACTCATTCAAAGAGTCATTCGACAAACACTTATTGGGCAATAATGAACAAGACCACAGATTAGGTTCCTGCCTTCTGAAGGAGGATGCAATCCAGTGACCCAATAAACAAGGCCATTACAGACCTCGATAAGCACTGGGAAGGAAATAAGCAAGGTGATGACAAACCGGGGGAAGCCACTCTAAGAGATTTCTCTCATCATATACATAGCCTCACATCACCAGGTTAGTTTGATATAATATTAAAACATTCAAGCACCTTGCCATGAATCCCAGTTGTTATTCCTCTTTGGAGCTATGTACAGGTCTCCTTTCCCTTTATTTCTTCCAAAAGGTACATAGGGTGTAGATATAAATATACTTAATTCTTGACCTTGCAGAACTCACAGTTTAGTGGAAGGGGCAGATGGGTAAATAGATAAGTGAATACAACATGGCCAAGGGCACACCACAATTATGAACAGTGTATATAAAGTGAATTCTTCTGCCTTGGGCCTCTGGAATCCTTGGGAAACTGTTTTCCTGTTTCAGTTCCAGGCTGAATATTCCGCCTGGCTCCCTACATCATCTCAATATTTATTTTTTTGGCTAGATCAGAAGTAACTTGACTTGCATGCAGTACTAGCTTAATTCCCTCATAGCCAGTTGATCCCAGCATTGGCTTGAGATACATAGGTTAGAGTAACCTGGAAAATTTATTTTAAAATTACTTTCTTAAAGAGCCCATATTTTAAACACCGAATTTGTCAAATAAATGCTAAATAAGATTTTTGGCTAGATAATTGAAGCTGGTTATCACCCAAGAGAACGTGCCCACTTGGTAAGTGTCATTATTAGAAAGCTATACTGCATTTCAGTGTCACTGTATTTTTTTTTTTCTATCGGTAAGTACGCTAACCAACCACATTGGTTTGGTAATCAGGCAGAGTGCTTACATGCTCTGCAGGAATTTTTAAAGACAGATAACACAGACACAGAATATCCTATAAGAGACACGCAGAATTAGAAGTATTTAAACAGACACATAGCTATGTTAATTATGTTCTGAACTGGCTGGTGGCTTATATTAGCTTGTCAGCTCTTCTAGATTCATCCCAATTCTTTCAGACTCCTCTGAGATACTCCCAATGACTCGGAATTGCTACTTTCCCCCAAAGAATGGCACAGCCACATTCCAGGTCCTAGTGCTGGGGACAGATGAGAAAGAACAGTGACGACGGTTCCCTTTCCCCAATATCCCTCACTTCACATATCACAAGGCCTCGGAACTAGTGTAGAATTAGCTGTCAATCTTAGCTTTATATGAGGTGGTAAGTGAAGAAAGAAGGGGATTAAAGTTCTCCGAAGGCGCCTTCTCTGTGTGTGATTCTTTAATGAGGATGACAGCAGGACTGAGGCTTCTGGAAATTCTCACACAGGCATTAGGTGTAATCAGCACATAGAGAGTTCCAATAAGGTGCCTCCAGAGCAAGGGAATAAGGTCAGGAAAAAGTCATCTTCTGAAGATACAATCTCTAAAAACCAATAATTATTTGGGGGTGGAGGGAAAGACTTAGAAAACACCTAGATGTAAGATGTATCTATGTTTACAATCTAAGTAAACCACTGCTAATACCTCACGCACATCTCTATCATTGTACTTACCACACTGCAGTATGATTGTTGGCTTATATATCTGTCCCTTCTGCCTAGCTGTGAGTGCCTTTACATACGAATAGTATTTTAGCCATCATTTTACCCTCAGAATCTAGTACTGTGTCTGGCACAGAATTGGGATGAAAAAAATGTGTGTTGACTAAATGAGCTAGAAATGTAACGAAAGAAGGCAGACATACTGAAATGTAATAGGCATCTGCATATGGTATATAAAAAGGGTAGCTGGATTAAAAACATTAGCTTGTTATTTAGAAATATTTAAGAGAGCTACTGAATCAGCAGACATGAGCATTTTGACTATTAAAAATGTGTCCACCATAGTAGTGATAGTTATTCATTAGACTATGCCAAAATATAAATCAATTCTTTTAAGATCATGTAATTATAAATATCTAAGTTCTATGGGCATTCCTTTATTTCTATAGCACTTATTGAGTACTTGTTATGTGCCACGTACTAAGGCAGAAATTGGAAGTATAACAACAGATATTCATAGTTCTTGTTATCAAGATGTTTACAGTCTAGGAGGGAGGAAATGACAACAAAAAACGGTGGACTAAAATATTATAGGCTCTGAGATAAAAGTTTGTTGCCAGCAGAGAGGGGCAGAAGAAGAGTGATTACTTCAGATATGTTTTGCTAATGGGACATACAAAATAGGAAAGATTATGCGCCATTGGAATTTCAAAATATGAAGAGATGGTCAACAGGTTGAGAAGGGGCAAAGGACATTTTACACTGAAGGAGCCTTATTGAAGAAGCCATAAACCAGGTGGCTTCTTTGAGCAGAGCTTACTGTGGAAGGGGTGGAGGGCTCTGGAGAGATAAGATTCCAAAGAACTTTATATAATGGGTTAAGAAATTTTGACTTTAGACACGATAGGAAGTGACAGAGTATATTATTTTGCTAGGGCTGCCATAACAAAGTAACAAAGACTAGATGGCTTAAACAGCAGAAATTTATTTTTTCACAATTTTGGAGGCTGGAAGTCCAAGATCAAATAGTTGATAGGCTTGTTTCTTCTGAGGCCTCTGTCCTTTGCTTATAGACGTCTGTCTTCTCCCTGTGTCTTCACATGGTCTTTCCTTTGTACATATCTGTGCCGAATCTCCTCTTATTAGGACATCAGTTATACTGGATTAGGGCTCACCCTAATAACCACATTTTAATATAATTACCTCTTTCAAGACTCTCTTTTCAAATACAGTCATATTCTGAGGTACTGGAAGTTAGGAATTCAACATATGAACTTGGAGGGAACATAATTCAGCCCACAACAGGGTTAGACCTGGTTTAGATCACCCAGACAGCAGTGTGGTCAGGTGCAAGACCAGGGGTAGGGAGACCCTTTGGAAGACTATTGCAGTACTTAGTCCGTGTGAGAGATGATCAGAGCTTGAACAAGAGAGACACAAGGGGTGTGGCAAAGTGAAATGTTAAAAGAGTCACTAGGAAAACAATGTTAAGAATCAATGGCCTGGACATGCAAGGTGGTGACTCACACCTATAATCCCAGCATTTTGGGGAGGCTGAGGCAGGAGGATTGCTTGAGGCCAGGAGTTCGGGGCTGCAGTGAGCTATGATCGTGTCACTATACTCCAGCCTCGGTGACAGAGTGAGATACCA
Organism: Lemur catta; assembly: GCF_020740605.2. Classification (NCBI taxonomy): domain Eukaryota; kingdom Metazoa; phylum Chordata; class Mammalia; order Primates; family Lemuridae; genus Lemur; species Lemur catta. The sequence continues at coordinate 51,426,636 of NC_059136.1, forward strand.
TCTCAAAAAGAGAATCACTGGCCTACAAGACAAAATTCAAACTCCTCAGCATAGCCACACTCACTCTTCAATGCAGACACGTCGTTCCACTCAACGTATCACATACTACTCTCGAGGAACAAAGACCTCTCAGTCTCCAGTCACACTAGGCTTTTTCTCAAGGCCACACTTGTGTGCCTGCTCTTCCGCCTGAAACATTCTTTCCCCTTTCCTTAGCCAGCTGAACATCTATCTATTCAGGTAAAGGCAGTCAAATGTTTCCTTCCTCTTGAAGCCTTAACTTTCTCTGGCAGCGAGTTACTTCCTCCCCTGGATCCTGGGAGCACGCTGCATAGACATTCTCAAATGGTGCCACAGTTAGTTTACATTTTCCACACTTGCCATCCCAACTAAATCCTAAACTCTTTGTGGGCTGGGATTGGTTTCCTTTGTTTCCCCAGAGCTTGACATGGTGATCAGCAAATGAAAAGCATTCAATAAATGTCTGATAAATGTATGAGAATAAAAGTCTACACTTGATACCACCTAGACACTATCTGGTGAGGCCTTGCTGGTACTTTCTCTGTAGTATCTCTTTTTAACTAAAACACTAGGAAGAGACTAAAGCGAGAAAGTCAGATTTTCCATATTTGGGGCTAAATCTCTCTTATAAAAAGAAATAAGATATTTTACAAACCAGCAAGGAAAATTCCAGGGGAAAAGCCAGGCAAATCAGCAGAGTTTCCAATCTGTCACCACTTTAATCCATCCTGTAAATCACTTCCAGTTTAATTTTAAAGGACAAAACACCACTATCTTCATGTCTTTTTTTTATTATTTAATTTAAGAACTTTAATAAGTGGCTCCCTGTGCATTTCTGATCAGATTCAATTTTCCCAGTCTGGTTTTGAAGACCTTCCACAGCCTGGCTTCATTTTGCCCATTGAATCCACTGTCCACACCACTGTCAGAATTATCTTCCTGAAACACAGGATCATTCACTCTTATACTCCAAAATACTTTAGGGTTCCTTATGACCTAAGATGAATTTCAAATTCTTCACATTAGTTTTCTACTACAGTAAATCCTCACTTAACATTGTTAATAGGTTCTTGGAAACTGTGACTTTAAGCGAAACGAATGACACCATTTTTTTCCTCATTGTTATAAGGAAACGACCTTGAATGAAATGATGTTATTTGAGGACCTGCTGTAATTCATTTTGTTTAAAGTTGCAGTTTCCAAGAATCTATCCACGACGTTAAGTCTTACTGTACTTGGCCCTGGTCTTTCTTTTCCAGCATACCCTCCCCTAGAGATTCCAACCTTCAGCTAACTTCCCAAGTTGTCCTTCACAAGTATTTCTTAATTTTCCTGTTTATGTGTCTCTACGGTGTTCAAGCTGTTCCTGAACCACCTGCAATGTTCTCTTCCACATCTGTCCATATCTCTTCCGTATCTGTAAAATTCAGCAGTCTCAATACAAAAGACACTCAATCCACTAAGCTTTCTCTGTCTTCCCTATCTCTGTTGATAATCAATCTCCGGGACCAGTCTGATTGGCACCTCATGTTCTTCCCATATTCCATACAGCTTCTCATAATACTCTATTCTTCCATCACAGTTATTTATATAAGTATTGCATTGTGTCTATCAGTATACCCATTCTTTTAAAATGTGCTCTCTATATCCCACATCTATCACTCCATTTCTCTGCTTCCTTTTCTAGTAAAATTCCTCAAAAGATCTGTTTACATATGTTATCTCAATTCTTCTCCTCCCATCTTTTGAGCTCACTACAAATAGACTTTCATCCATTGCTTACTGAAAGTGCTTTTGTCAAACATTTTTTTCCCCTGCAGTACCTAAGGCCCAACTTGCATATTTTCAAAAGTGAATAGGCAATACTCAGTCATTACCTTGAACTGACAGTACCATTTGACATACCTAATTGCTCCTTGCTGCTTGGACCACTCTCCTCCTCTGGCTCCTAGGACACAACTTTCTCTTCCTCCTCCCATTCTCTCCTCTACCTACTGACCAGTCCTTCTCCAGCTTCCTCATTTGATCTGAATTGTCCCAACCTCTACAAGTTGAAGTACCTAAGATTTAGTCCTTCTCATCTCTTTTCCAGACATACTCAGATTTCATCCAGCTCCATGGTTTTCAATTTCATCAAGACATTAACAAGATCTAATTTTCTATCTCCAGCTCTGACCTTTCCCCTGATTCTAGATTCTGTACTTGGATGTCAAATAGGCAGCCCAAACATAATGTCCAAAACTAAACTCTTGATTTCGCTCCTCCCTGATGCTTTCATCTATCATACCCTTCCTCATCTTAGTAAATGGCGTCTCAGCAGTTTTAGATCTTAGAATCATCTTTGACCCCTCTCTTTCTCATCCAATCCATTACCAAATTTTCCTAGCTCTGCATTCACAATATATTCAGAATTTTACGACATCCACACACTTTCACTACTACCACTTTGGTCTAAGCCACCATCACCTTTTGCCTGATTTATTTCAATAGTGTCTTAACTGATCTATGTATATGCTTGCCCAAGCACCCCTAACCCTCAAAGTGGTCTTCTAAGAGCATAACTCTGATTACGTAACTTCTCTGCTCTAAACCTTGCAAAAGCTTCCCATCTCATTGAGAATACAACCAAAGTCCTTACCAGGGCCTACAAAGCATGATGTCATCTGGCCCACCATTGTCCCTCTGCACGCATTTTCCACCACACTTACTCTGATTTAGTCAGCTCTAGCATCCCTAGCACACTTCTGCTTCAGTATCTTTATGCTTAATGGTCCTTCACCTGGAATGTTTCTCCTCAAGGTAGTCACAGGCTCTCACGTCCTTCAGGCTTCTTTTCAAATTCTACCTGTAATATAACATCTCTAACTACTTTATATAAATAAACAACCTTTCCCCATCATTCGCTAACATTTCCCTTGAGTTACTTTTCTTCACAGGACCTACCACCACCTAGCAAAGTATATATTTGTTAATATGTTTTTAGCTGTCTTCTTCCCCTGTAATATCAGCTTCTTTTTTTTTTTAATTTTTTTTACTGCAGCCCACTTACCAAGTGAATTATAAGCTTCTTTAGAGAATGTTGTTTTCTTTACCACTGTATTCCCAGGACCTAGAACAGTGCTTAGCATGTTATAAACATTTACTTTACATTGAATGAATGAGTAATTGTCTCTTATTAGACTGAAGCTCCTGTGGCCAGAGACTAGGTGTTATTGATTGTATATTCCAAGAAATACCTAGCTTAGTACCTTGCATATGGTAAAAGTTCAAAATGTTTGTCAAATACAATTGCATCTGATTTTTCTCTACTTCTCAGGAATGCTCTCTGTTCCTTTCTGGCAAGTTTCCACACTGCTACCTGCTTCCTTCCTTCCTACGCTCTAGCTTACTTCTGCTGGGAGCCTGGGTTCTCACTATTTAGCTCTTTAAAAACTTCCTCTTTTCCTGTCTATATTTGATCACAACTTTAGTCCCTGGGCTTCCAGGAAACTGTAACTTTACAACTGTCATTTCTCAACTCTTAGAGGCCATCCAGGTTTAAGCATGTAAACATATTCCTTTGCCATTCCCCCCTATTTACTGGTCACCAGAAGGTACCCCGTTTCTTAAGTCCAAAGTCTAGGATTCATTATTTTTAAACTAAATCTTTAAATGTTGAGATAGTAGATTCACATGCAGTTTTAAGAAATAATACAGGGAGATCCCATATGCTTTCTACCCAGTTTCCCTAATGATAACGTCCTGCAAAACTACAGTACCATCTGGCAGTTCCCCAAGTGATTAAACATAGAGTTGTCATCTAACCCCACAATGCCACTCCTACATATATAGCCAAGAAAACTGAAAACATATGTCCATACAAAAACTTGTACACAATGCTCACAGCAGCATTGTTCATAACAGTCAAAAGGTAGAATCTACACAAATGTCCATTAACAGATGAATGTGTAAATATGTGGTATATTGATATAATGGAATAGTATTCGGCCATAATAGCTAATGAAGTATTGCTACAATTTGGATGAACCTTGAAATCCTTATGCAAAAGGGGAAAAAAGACATGATTCCATTCATATAAGCATCCTGAATACGGAAATTTATACAGACAGAAAGTGGTTGCTTAGCACTGGAGTGGGGAGAATGGCAGGATAGAGGAATGATAACTAAAGGGTACAAGCTTCTTTCTGAAGTGATGAAAATGTTCTAAAATTGTCTGTGCTGATGGTTGCACATATCTGTGAATAAACTTTAAAAAACCCCACTGAACTATGCACTTTAAATGGGTGGATTGTATGGTATGTGAATAAAGCTGCTGAAAACAAAACATAAACTGTAGTATAATAGCACAACCAGGATAATGACATAGTCAAGATCCTGAACATTCCATTACCACAAAAATCCTTTCTGTGGCCTTTTATGGTTACTGTCACTTCCCTCCTACCCCCATACCTTCTTAGCCCCTGGCAACCACTGATCCATTCTCCATTTTTATAATTTTGTCATTTTAAGAATATTTTGTGTGTGTATGTATGTACGTGTATGCATATATAAATCATTTAATATGTAACTGTTGGGAATTAACTTTTTTTACTCAGCATAATTCCTTAGAAATTCATCCAGGTTGTGTGTATAACCTGTTCTTTTTTACTGCTGAGTAGTATTTCTAGAAATTATTTTGATGTTTACTCTTTTTTCCCTTTTCCACCCTATCCTGATTTTTACATTTCTTTATCCATCATATCCAATCCAAGAGCAAGTCTTGTCAGTTCTACCACCAAAGTACATCTTGAGTCTTCTCTACTTGTATTAATATGCTTGCCCAAACTACCATTAGCCCTCACCCAGCGCTCAAGAACATCAAACTCATGCAGCTGCTTTCACTCCTGCTGCTTCACAATCTATTACCACACAATAGCCAGAATAAGTTTAAATTATTTGAAAATCTTTATATCATTCTGCAAAGTAAAAGCCTACCTTCCTTCTTTCATTCATATACTTATTCCAACATACTTATGGAGTGGCAACTGTATGCTAGGCATTGTTTACACTCTAGAGCAGTTACAAAAAAGTAGACAAAACCTCCCTGGTCTTGCAGAACAATATGATAGTCAAGGGAGACTGACAATAAACAAATAAGTAAAACATGGTGAAAAAGTAAAGCAGGAAAGGGAGATGAGAAATCTTATAGGCAGGTGAGTTACATTTTTAAATAGATTGATCAGGGAAAATCTCATTGAGCAGATGACATTTGAGCAAAACATGAAGGAAAGAGGGAAAGAGCCATGGAGATAACTGGGTTAAGAACATTCTTGGTAGAGGGAAAAGCAAATACAAGAGGCCAAGATGGGATCATGGTGGGAGTATCTGAGGAACAGAAAGGAAATCTATGTGGCTGGGGTCAAGTGAGCAAGAGGGGGAGATTTAGGAGATGAGGTCAGAGAGGTAATGGGTACAGATAATCTAGGGCTTTTTAGGCCATTATAATACCTGTGTCTTTGACTCTGAATGAAATAGCAAGGCTTGGAGGGTTTTAAGCACAATTTGACTTTTAAAAAAGTCACTCGGAGCAGGATGTGGTGGCTCAAGCCTATAATCCTAGCACTTTGGGAGGCCTAGGAGGCTAGGAGTGCAAGACCAGCCTGAGCAAAATAGTGAGGTCCCTTCTCTACAAAAAATAGAAAAATTATCCAGGTGTGGTGGCACTTGCCTGTAGTCCCAGCTACTAGGGAGGCAGAGGCAGGAGGATCACTTGAGCCCAGGAGTTTGAGGTTGCAGTGACCTATGATTTTGCCACTGCACTCTAGCTTGGGTGACAGAGTGAGACCCTGTCTTAGAAAAAAAAAAGTCACTCTGACTGCTGCATGAAGGAAAAAGCACAGGAGGAAAAGATGGGAAGCAAGGTGATGCGTGAAAAGCCTACTCCAAAAATCAAAATGAGAGTGATGGTGGTTTAGACTAGGGATGTAACTTTGGAGGTGGTATGAACTGTTTGGATCTGAATTAGCCTTAAAAGTTAGAACCAAAGGGTTTGTTGATGGATTTCATGTAGAGTGTAAGATAAAGAGAAAAGTAAAGGATGATTCTGAGCTTTGGGGTCTGAAGAGACGTACAGATGGAGTTGCCATTCACTGAGGTGAAGAACGCAGATGGAGCAGGTCTTGGCAAGCTATGTGTGGGTTTGGTTTGGGACAAGCTTATGTTGAAATGTGGGTACACATGAGTCTGGGACTAACAGTCAGTACTGCGGCTATAATTTGGGAGTTGTCAATGTGTATGTTGCCTAATTACACATTAGAGTGGATGTTATCATTAGTGTATTGGTCTAGATGGAGAAGAGGCCCAAGACCCCTGGGGAACTCCAAAATGAAAAGGCCCAAACAAGAGAACTAGCAAAGGAGTCTTCAGAGCACTTAAGAAAAAAAAAATCCACATTTCTTACTATAGTCATGACCTGGTCCTTTTCAACCTCTTTAACTTCACTTTCCTGTCACACAGAACATTCCGTTTTTGAAACACACCGAGTCTTTTCCTGTCCTGTCTCATGGCCCTTGTCTTTGCTGTGCCTTCCAACAGACATGTTTCTACACCGGCTCCAATTTTAGTCACCTTTTTCTCTTACTGCAATTCTCAGCTAAATTATTATCCTATCATAGTTTTCTCTAACCACCTTAATTTCCATCTGAACTTTCTCTAATCATCCTAATTCCCATCTGTTTTCTCTTGCCTAATTAAATAGGCCCAACACAACTAACCCCACCAAATTATGGCTGTTAGGAGGATCTGAAATCTTTTCACTTATTTTCTGTCTAGAAACCCATCCTCACTTTAATTTAACAAATGCTTACAAAACGATTACTGTGTGCCAAACGAAAGCTCAGATATTCCCCCTAAGCAGGGCCTCATCTTGTCTTTCGGTGCATCGCAATACAGTCGACATTGGGTCAGCAATTCTGAGCTTTCAGTACTTATTAATAGAATGGATTACAGGCCACTGATTGATAGATCGTAGGCCAACAGTACAAACACGATACCGACAAACTTACAAACCGAAGAAATTGCGCCCGCAGCTCACGCCCCAACCCAGAGTCGCCCACAGGGAGGGAAGGAGGGAGGACCCGCGCGCATGCGCCAGTGTTCTCAGCGCGCCCCGGGCTGAACCCCGCCCCTTTCCCTAGGCCAGCTTAATCACTGCGCATGCGCGGTACGGGGTCTGTCTGTTTGGTGGAGGTATCAATAAAGTTTTAGTGAGCACAGACTTTCCTTTTCTTTGGCAAGATGGCGGAGTACGACTTGACTACTCGCATCGCGCACTTTTTGGATCGGCATCTGGTCTTTCCGCTCCTTGAGTTTCTGTCTGTAAAGGAGGTGAGGGGGTCTCTGAGCGCGCGGAAGGCGTGGGCGCGGGGGAGGTGTTGGGCGAGGCCCAAACGCGGCGGCGGCGGCGGCGGGCCTGGCACGTGTGCGAGACGGTCGCGAGTGGTTCCTGGCCAGACAGTAAGGACCTGCTGGCAGTTTAGCGAGGTTCCAGTTGGTAATTCCGCAGAATTTGGCGGTGAGGAAGAGTGAAGTGATGGTATGAAGTCAGGGGAGAAAGACGTCTCTGCTTCACTCGTTGAGATGCCGGGACCCGAGCGCCGCCCACGTCAGTTCCTCTCGGAAGCTGCGTCCCCGGCTTCGCCGGAGTAACGAACGCTAGAGCTTCGCCTCAGGCCGGCTTTCAAAAAGCAGCTTTGAGTGGTGTTAGAGCTTTTGATTTTTCTTTTGGGAACTGCGGGAAGAGAGGGCTTGGTTATGGGTTTTTGCATGCCGGGTCGTTTGGACTGATTTTCTTACAGTTACAAGAAATATCTACCACTTTAAAACCCTTGAAACTGTGAATTCTTTGCGTTGAGTTTTTCTTGCCTTTGATAAGTAGCCACTTCCTAGAACAGTAGCCTTATTTCGTCAGATAGGGGCGGGGACCCTCCAAAAAAAATCCTACAATCTTTAACTTAAAATTTGTTTTCCAGTATGTAGATGTACAGACTTGTGATTTGAATTGGCCATTAACGTTCAGTTGTTTACTCAAGATACCATGAATAAATATGAAGTTCTGGAACTTCATTTTACAGCATGTCTCTCAGTTCTAGAAGTTTTATTGGGCTTAAAAGAAAGATTGGGCTTAAGGAAATACCGAAGTTAGTTATACCTTGAGTTTATTGGGAAACTGATGTATTTTAATAATTACAGCAAAGTAATATTGCTATGATGAAGGAATTAGAATTTTGGCTGGAAAAATAATTGAGTTCTGTTTCTGGAACCAGATGACAAGTCTACCTAGAGAACTCTAGTTTTGAGGAATGGATTTTGCACGTCTCAACAGTAGTAAAACAGGAAAGTCCTATAAATATAGGTTAATTTGTTCTGATAACTTTCAAAGCTTCGAGGCAGTTTTGGTTTATCACAGGTATAATCCTCATAATCATAAACCTTTTCTAAACACATGTAGACAACTCTAAACGTGTTGATTTTAGGGAACAGCAAAGTTCATTTTCAATAAATGTCCAGAAATGTCTTGCAATATAGAACTTCTGTTTTCAAAAGATATATTTTTTGCCTTGATTTTTTTTATAACATCTATATTTTAGAGTTTAAATAAAATGTTCCAGTCTGCCTTGTTTCCGGATAAGTGAGGATAATTCACTAAAGATCAAGGAAAAAGAAAAGTACCATACTTTGAAATCCTTTACCAGCTCCTTGTAGAAATGCTTCTGAAGTTAATATTTTTGTATTCTTTACACTTTGATTTTTCAAGGCAGACAGAGGGAAGAATATGTTAGTGTAAATTAGTTTTTCATAGGGCAAGACCAAAACTATGAATTGCAGTTTAGAATCAGTGGAAAATAATCACCTCATATCTGTCTCCTTGGAGAGAATATTGGTAAGATAGCTGTAATGCACCAAGACGAAGACAGATGCTGGAGTATTTATTTAGCAATTACTAAGTCGTTTGACCCTTGAGCAACTGGGGGGTTATGGGCACCAATCCCCATGCAGTCAAAAATCCACATATAACTTTTGATTCCCCCAAAACTTTACTAATAGCCTACTGTTGACTAACACACATTTTATGTTATATGTATTATATACTATATTCTTACAATAAACTAAGGGAAAAGAAAGTTATTAAGAGAATTGTAAGGAAGAGAAAATATATTTACTGTTCATTAAGTGAAAGTGGATTATAATAAATGTCTTCATCCTGGTCATCTTCACCTTGAATAGATCGAGGAGGGGTTGGTCTGCTGTCTGAAGGGTAACAGATGGAGGAGGTGGAAGGGGAGGAACACACTTAGTATAACTTTTACTGAAAATCTCTGTGTAAGTGGAGCCAAGCAGTTCAAACTCGTGTTGCTTGAGGGTCATCTGTGTAGGGCCATGGAATTGTGAGAAATCCAAGGTAAAAGCTACACATCTCAACACTAAAAATCTTACCTATCCTTTAGAGTTGAATGTCTTTGATAGAGGACAAAAAGAAATAAATTTCAGAGAGGTATTATCAAAATTGAGATTCTGTTATCTTCAGTGAGCAAAATGGAGTTTGAGTAGGAAAGGCTTTGAGTCTTGAAGGCTAGATGGTTAGAATAGAGTCAGTGCTTATGATGCATGAGGGTATAGCAGTCCTCCGTTATCCATGGTTTTGATTTCCAAAGTTTCAGTGACCTGTGGTCAATCGAGATCTGAAAATACTAAATGGAAAATTCCAGAAGTAAGCAATTCATAAGTTTTAAATAATGCAATGTTCTGAGTAGAAGAATGAAATCTCTTGTCTTCCCGCTCCATCAGTTGTGAATCATCCCTTTGTCCAAAGCTTCCACTGTGTGTATGCTTCCCACTGTGTATACTATCTGCCCATTAGTCCCTTAGTTGTCTGAGTTATCAGATCTGTCTTGGTATCAAAGTGCTTATGTTCAAGTAACCTTTACTTTACTTAATTTTTCTATTATTATTGTTGTTAACCTCTTACTGTGCCTAATTTATAAATTAAAATTTATATAGGTATGTATGTATAGGGAAAAAACAGTATATATAGTGTTTGGTACTATCTGGGGTTTCAGGCATCCCCTAGGGTCTTGGAATGTTTTGCCTGTGGATAAGAGGGAATTATACTGTATTGCAATAAAAGAATAACAATTTCATGTATTTGTAGTGTATCAGAATATAAGCTCCATGAGAGTAGGAACTTTGTTTTATTCTGTGCTGTGTTCTCAGCACATAAAATAGAGTCTGGCACAAAAACTTTGTATGATTCAATAAATGATTGAATACATATTTGTGTCTCACTGTACTTTATTCTCATGTGAAGTGGAAGGCCAGATAGTATAGCATTCAGGACTCTGGGCTCTGAATTTGAACCTGGATTGGGCTCCTGGTTCTGTCATTTAATACCTCTGTGCGCTTGAGATCAGATTCCTTTAACCTCTTCGCTAAATCTTTTCTTAGGAATAAAATGTTGACACTACCACTAATCTCATGGGGTTGTTAGAAAAATTACTTGAAATAGTGTATATAAAGCACTTAACCTCTTCTGGGACAGAGTGAGTACTGGTAAATGTTTTCTGTAGGGAGACTAGGCCATCATCCTGTAGGGGGACAAGAGGCAGTGGGGGTTTCGGAGACTGAGCTAAGAACTGGAAATGGTGAAAGCTGATCAAAGACAAGTACAAAGCTTGGTAAGGGTGGAGGACCCAAATGAGATTGGAAATCATACATTATAGAGCTAACGATAGTCATTCTCAGAAAGAGGGGAGCAGTGAAAGGTTATTGGAGTAGTATAGAAATGTTTCGGCGTGGGCTTGTAGATAAGTGTCATTTAGAGATTAATGAAAAGGATTGCTGATCAGAGAAAAGGAGAAACGTGATTGAATAACGTTGCCTAGTTTTGCAGCATTTTCTAGTTGTTCTTGGCCAGAATCTAGAAAATAAATGACTTTTTTTCAGAGCTAGAGAGTAGCATTGAATTGTATGTGGTTGTAGAAAATAGACCGAAGGAATCAATGACAGGTAAAGAGAACATCTTTGAAATAGCTAATAATGATATCCAAACTAAGGTAGAAAGTGACACCAAATAGACTGTTTAAAAATTGGAAAGGGCAGAAGGTCTGATGAGAATAGCGAAGCATTTTAATAATAATAGTGGAAGGGGTGATAAATTTAAGTTGGAATCCTTAGAGATAAGATACTGGATGAAATTTGTGGGATAAAGGACTTTTAAGGCATGAGCTTTTAAAGAATCATCAATATAGTGTATTTGTGAAGGATGACAGCAGAGGAAGAGATGGCAAAAGAAGATTCTTAATCTGTTAAAACGTACAAACTGTTTTTAAGAGGTTGTTAGACCTGGTATCAGCAAACCAAAGCCTGGGAACCAAAACAGCCTGTTTTTGTATGGTTTGTGAGCTAAGAATAGTTTTTAACAGATGAACATTTGTAATTATAGAACATTAACTTTATACCACAATTGAGTGAAATATTTCCTTCCCCAAAGGAGTTAGTTCTATTGTCATTAGTAGACCCCTGTATTACAAAAATTTTACTCCATTAGTATTATCTTTTTTATTTCAAAAGTTTTTAAAAAATTGTGGAAATTTGTTTTTCTCTTGTCATGTAAGTACTTACATAGTATCCTTAATTTTTGCTTCACAAAGTCTAAAGTTTTTGCTTTCTGCTCTTTTTGCCTATTGAGAGGTTGAATTGAGAGGCAGGTATAGAATTAAGAACAGGCCAGTAAGGTCTGATGGCAGAGGAGCTACACTCTTGAATCTACTGTGGGGAGGGACGTGGCAAATTAAAAGCTATTAGTGGGGTGCTGAGGAGAGCTGGCATGCTAAGAAAATGATGTGTTCGTTTAAGATTGGGTTTCTATAGGACAAACTGACAGGAAGTAAAGATTTTTCAAGTGTAAAATTTTTATCAGGTATAACATTCATTCATAAAATTACACCAATATAAATATACTGGTCAGTGACCTTTTTTTCAAAGTGAACAGTGAACATATTTTTCTGACTACCACAAAAGGCAGTGAGAGTTTTAGGGAGTGAGATAAAATCTGGTTCACTTACTAAAATATTACAACATTCTAATAAATCTTCCTTCTGATCCTTCTCAGTCGTTGCTCACACATCCCAAAAGTAAGCTCTGTAGTCTGATTCATTTTGCCTATTTTTTATTTTCATGTAAATGGAATTAAGCATTCACCACCATGTACTGCTTTGTATGACTTTTTTCACTCCACATAATGAGAGTCATCCAAGTTTGTAGGATAGCAGTAGTTTTTCAGTACTGTATGTCAATCCATTATATGAGTATATTGCGATTTCTTTATTCATTCTAACATTGATAGACTTACTTGGCTATCACAAATAATGCTGCTGTGAGCATTTTTGGAAAGATATGTTTAATATATGCACTCATTTCTTTTCAGTACCTAGGAGCAGAATTGATGAGTCAAAAAGTGTTTGGCTTTAGGAGATAAAAACTGTTTTCCAAAGTGGTTGTACTCCTGCCAGCAGAGTACGAGTCTTCCAGTTTACTCTACATCCACACCAACACTGGTATTGTCAGTCGGTCTTTTTAGTTTTTATTGTGGCTTTAATAAGCATTTTCTGTATGATTAATGAAGTTGGGAACCTTTTCATATATTTATCAGCCATTTGATTATCCTCTTGTGAAGTGCCTGTTAATCTTTTAGCCATTTCAATGGGAGTTCTGTATGTAGTTTGGAAGGTTCAGTTTTGCTCTCTTGACTATACCATTTGACCACCTTCATCTTTTCTTATGAACAGTGAAATATTGTGACACCTTTCTGGGTTTTTCTTTCTTGCAAAATTAAATTCAGTATAAAAATCTTGTCTTTTGCTGAAGCATCTCTCTCCCTGAATATTGCTGTGTAGAATTCTTACGTGTTGCTCAATACACTTCATGTTTATGTGAGTTTGTGTTTGTATCTATTTGGTCCCTGAACTGTGCTTTAAATTATATTTCTTGAACTTTTTGCAAAGCAAAAACCTGTTATGACATAGTTGGCTTAAAGATGGGTACTGGTTTTGTTTGAAAGATGTGGATACGGAAGCATTATAAAGGATTTTAACTATTTAATGAGCAAAAAATGTGTGGGGGTAAAGGAGAGGCCACATCAAGGAGAGATGGGTGGCATGTGGATGTGAGAAATACTAAAAAGGTAAAAAATTTGAGTCTATTCCTAATGACCTGGATGTGGAGAGGAGACAGCTATATGTGCTTTGTAGTAGAGATGTTGTGATTTTTTTATTTGTTTATTTATATACAGTCTTGTTTAGAAAGGTTAAGAGATGGTTTATGGGGACACATAAAAAATAAGACAGTGTAAACCAGAAGTAGGTGGGAATGGCTTTATAGTGTAAAATTGCCTTCATTTTGAAATGTTTAGTTAAGTAAAATATTTTTATAACTGTAGGTTGGTTGCTTTATATATTGCTTGCCATTTTTGTTACAAGAGGGGGAATTAATAGTTTGTAATATTTTAGAAAAAGTAATAGTTTATAATACTTTATTAAAAAGAGTATTGCATGAAATATGTTTCCAGGTAAACTAATCTTAGTTTTACTCAGTTATTTGGGGAACTTAAATGTATTCATTAGAAAGTAATTTTCTCTTGCAGATATATAATGAAAAAGAATTATTACAAGGGAAGTTGGATCTTCTTAGTGATACCAACATGGTAGACTTTGCTATGGATGTATACAAAAACCTTTATTCTGATGATATTCCTCATGGTAAGTTTTGTCATTAGAACGGAGGTTTGTCTTCTGAACTGAGGACGTGTGTATTAAAGTTTTGTGATTTATTAAAGAGCTTTAGCCAAAAGGCTTAATTTGAGTGATTTTAAAGTTCTTTGGGTGAAAGATAATATAAACGTTACATGTCTTCTAAAGTATATTATTTTCTCTCTGTGAAAGAAGTGAAACTATTTATACTTTAAAGCATGGTCGTCAAATACCTTCAGTTCATACTATGTGTTATCAAAGTCATGCTTATGATTCAAGTTGGAGAACTACTGTGATACAGTGTTTTCTAAACCCTTGGTTTCTGTGGTACTAAATGTTAAAAAAAAGTGGTCCCATAAGTTTGGGAAATACTACTATATCATTTCTTTCATACACATAGCATTTTCAAAGGTTCCAAGAACTCTGTCAGTAAAGAAATACAGTTTACTCTGTTCAAATTGACATTTCTCAGAGTTTGATCATAGATTCCGCCCTTCTGTGTTTGAGAAATGCTATCCTAGAATGTACTTTCTAATATATAGCATGGAAATGATTACATTAAACATGATCATCTTTTTGATTTATAGTTTCCTATAACAGCAGCTCTTCTTTAAATTTGAATTTGTGATGAAAAAGTAAACTTTCTTAGTTTCTCAAGAAAGCATTGATGTGTTAGAGAACTGGATAGATAGTTAAAAGAGATTATTGACTGGATTTGAATTCCATTCAACCTAATTGATAACCTGTAGTAATAACATGTAAACCCCTCTGAGCCTTTGTTCAGAAACTCTGGGATAATATTCACCTAAGAGAATTAAATGGGAACAAATATAAAACCACTTGGAATGAAGTCTCTGAAATGGAGACTTAAATGATAGTTGTATAGTTGTTTCTTTGGGGAGGGGTTGTCCGGTGCTTTTATTTTTATGAAACACCACATGATAAAACATTGAACAGGTACTAAAATGGATATAAATATACAAGCTGGAGTTTTCCCTTCTTCAGAGAGTTTCCTCCTCTCTCTCTTTTGTATCCCCGCCCTCACCCCAGGCTGTATGTTCTCCAGTGTCCCTTAAGAGTAGGAAGAGCATTCCCTCTTCCTTTATGTGACTTTGCAGTTTAGAAGAAATTGTGGATCTGGGGAAGTTACTGAGTTGGTGGTTCTTGGCATGTGAATATATTGGGGGTTAAATAAATATATGTATAGTTTAAGTAAATTGAAAATTTTCCAGACATTCTCAACGGTGAGCAGTACAGTTTAACATTCCTTAACATTATATACTCTTCTACATTTTGAATTAGCTTTGAGAGAAAAAAGAACCACAGTTGTTGCACAACTGAAACAGCTTCAGGCAGAAACAGAACCAATTGTGAAGATGTTTGAAGATCCAGAAACTACAAGACAAATGCAGTCAACCAGGTAACCTCTTCTTAATTTTGAATTCTAAAAATTTTCTTTTCTGGATTAATACAAATGTTAATTCAAACTTTAGTATCTCATAGTAAAAGTTCATAGTTTAAATGATTGCTTTATCCATTTGTTTATTTTCATTTGTCTTTATTTTGTAGGGGCCAATATTTCTTAACAATAAATGTGAATGCTAATTTTTTTTAAAAACCAGTTACCCTTACCTCATTATGCTGTAGCAGTTTTACTCCCTCTCTCCTTGCCAGGGGACATTTAGTAATGTCTGGGGACATTTTTTATTGTCACAAGTGGAGGGGTGCTATTGGCACCTAGCAAGTAGAGGCCAGAAATGCTATTAAACATCCTAAGTGCATAGGACAACAAGCATCCCTCCCACCACTCCTCAACAAAGAATTTTTCAACCCAAAATGTCAGTCAAGAAACCCTGTGCCTGAGCAATACCTAGATCACATGGGTTGCTTACTGTAAGAGAAACCTGAGCTCGCTTTATCACTTGCTAATAAGGTTATAAATTATATCCTTCCAACCTTGATGCCCAGCCCAAGGAGGATAGTGTGGAGCTGGTAAGATTATTTTATTTCTAACTTCCCCTTAGCTAGAAATAGACTTATTGTTTGGTTTCCAAAGAAAGCATGTTACCTTAGTCTGACTTAATACATGTCACTAAATGAAGCCCTTTGAGTTATTAGAAATGTTTAAAGTAAATCACCTGCTAAAATTGAGTGTTACCATTGTGATAAATCTTAGCTACTAATATATTCACTTGAAGAATTGCTGAAGATTGTTAATATGTTCCACCTTTAGTATGTGTTGTTTCATGTCTTCTATAATATGTGTTCAAACCAAATTTTTAGAGATTGGCTATAAGTTTTCTTTTGTGATGTGAGAAAGTATTACCAGATATTTTTAGAAAAGTAACAATACTACACAATTACATTGCTGTACTATAACATACCATACTATGCTGTATTATACCCCGTATATATCTTGACCCTCTGTATCCACGGGTTCCTTGTCAACCAACCACAGATCAAAAATATTGGGGGAAAAAAAACCAATAAAGAACAACAACACACCAATAAAAAATAATACAAATTAAAAATATCATATAACAGCTATTTACATAGCATTTACATTGTGTTAGATAAAAGTTATATAGAGATGATTTAAAGTATTAATACATAGGAGGATGTGTGTAGGTTATATGCAAATACTACACCATTTTATATACGGGACTTTAGCATCTGTGGATTTTGTTATCCATGCAGGGTCCTGGAACCAATCCCTTGTGGATACTAAGGGATGACTGGATACACAGATATATATATATATATATATATATATATATATATATATATATATATATATATATGTACACACACACATGCGCGCGTATATACATATTCACATAGAGTTATATAGCTATTTATAAATAATAAAAATAGCTGTATAGCTGTGTGTGTGTATTATAAGCTACTTCTGTGCTCTTAGAATATGATGAATAATTATTAATATAGACCTTTAAGTCACATATAAGTGCTCACAAAGGGACAGCTGAAATAATCCAGATGTTAGAGTACAACAGAAAATTAAGGATGTTTTAGTTTAGTCACTTAAAGACTAGGAAGTAAGAGGATTAGGGTATGAATAAGATAAAGGTAGATGTGTTCAACAAATATTAGTTTCTTGATAAGCGCTAAATTGGAGATAAATGAAAGGATTGTGTGTTATAAACTTGTAATCTTATTACACTTGTAAACTACCTATTTTCAAAGTAATAACCTCTCCCTGATTATCTTCCCTTTTTTAATTTCATTGAATATACAGTATTGTACTTTTCACACTTTACCAGAAATATTCAATCAGCCAGCAGATACAATGATTATGTAACTGGTATAAAGAGTATAGCATAAAGTTATTCATTATGATCCACAGCAAGTAAGTGTTAAGTGGTTAAAAAATCTTTTTATGTTAATTCCATGCACATTTCATATTCAGTATTATACCCATATTAATTTTAATGGGCACATATTCCCTCCCTGTTACATCTTCAAGTAAAATTATGCTCCCAAAGACATGCTACACATATTCTTTATTGCGAAAAAGGGTAAGAAAATAATTCAATTTTTGAAAATGCTAATAAGGTGAGCAACTGTGCCCATCTGTCCCTTGTCCCTTGGTGTCTTTGTCAAAAGTTTGTCTTTTACTGTTCTACCAGCGTCTCAAGTTAGTGCAAAGCTAATTTAAGGAAAGTTAAATTGCATTATTTGGCAGTTTATTATAAACAATAATTACATAGGGTATGTAGCATAGATACCACGTAAGTCAGGCATGATCTTGCAAATTTGCTAAATCATTGTCCTTGTGAAAAATATTAACAGATTGAGGAAAGGGGACATTTATTTGTAGTATTAGTTTCTTCTAGTTTGTATAATTTTTTCAGTCTGTATTCTATAATAAGAATATATTATCTATTAGGAATGTAATCTCATAGAGCAAATCCCATCCTCATAGATTACCACCTAAGTAGACTACTGACCTTACTATAAAAGTAGTCATATGCTTTGGTTTTATTACCTAAAAAACTTCCAAAGGCCTTAGGTTAGATGTGGTGAAACAGAACATATAATTTTCAATTAGGGCTAAAGAAATCAAAGTGAACTTTAAAGTTTGTAATTCCCCTTGTTAACTTATTACTTATGTTCAAAACATGTATTGTGTTCTGTTTATTTTCTTCTGGAAGTCTTATTTTCTAGTGTTTGTAAGTATTAAAATATTTAAAGCAGCTTTGTGCAGGTAATAACTTAGAAGTTGGATATGCTCATTTTGTTTTCTAGGCCCTGTAAAATATAATAATTTTTGTTTTTTATTATTAGGGATGGTCGGATGCTGTTTGACTACCTGGCGGACAAGCATGGTGTAAGCCTTATTTTTAAAAATGTTTTAAAATTGTCATGTTTTAATAAGGCTGATTAAAGACTTGTCTATACAGATAGGTTCATGGCTTGGTCTAGGAATATAATTCCCAGATTAATTTATTAAATGTAATATCTGGTATGTTTTTCAAAACTTCAGTTTTTAAAAATTGGCGCTGATAAGAAAATACATGCTTATACTCACCTTTAGATAATAGAAATTCTCAAAGATTTTATTATATTTTATATTATTATATTTATTACAGAATTATAATAGTTTGCATTTTACATTAGTCCCAACAGCAAACTAGTTGTTATAGGGCACAGGATACCTTTTCTTATGGATTAACAACTAAGTAAAGACAGAACTAAAGTTGAATTAGAAATGCTTTCAGCAATAGAATTAAGTAATACTTTGGCTGCCTTGTGGAATACAGCAGTCCTTGTAATTATCAAGGTCTTCATAAATCCCTAGATTCACAAACAAATGTTATAAGCTTTCCTAGCCATCTTTCAATCTCATTTCACTTGTGTTAACTCAAAGTATAAGAGTATGAGGCTTTGTGTATAATTAGTTCTTTAACTTGCATTCAAGTTTTCTCTCTCATTTAACAATTACTATGATAAGAGACTTGCTGACCACTATGCACATTTTTCTTTCTGGTTTTCATAGAATATTTGGTGGGTTTGTTAATGTTCTACTTTGGAGCCCTTCTCTTAGGTTTCTTTTATTTTTCATTGTGCTTACATCATTAACTCTAAAAGTCGGTGTTATTTTGGGGCCACAGAATAAAAGTTTACTGTACACGTTATTTGTATAGAACCACAAAAACTTACAAGGATGCATATGTTTGGTAGTTGGCTAAGCTGTCACCAGCTGAGGGACTCATACACCAGACCATCAGCTGCAATTTAAATTTGTATCACAACAAAGTAGATATCTCTACAATTCATAATTCTTTGAGGTCAAAATTGTGAGTGTTAAATTCCTAATGTATATTTTATAAGTCAAAGGAATCTCTGATCATGATATTTATTTTTGGTGGCAACTTTTAGGAGTCTTTGAAAGAATTGACTTCCAGGGTCATTTAAAGAAGTAGATTGGAATTTTAAGACTCAATAACAAATGGAACTTTTTTTTTTTCTTTTTAGTTTAGGCAGGAATATTTAGATACACTCTACAGATATGCAAAATTCCAATATGAATGTGGGAATTACTCCGGAGCAGCAGAATATCTTTATTTTTTTAGAGTGTTGGTAAGTAGTTTATTTTTTTTTTTTTCATTTGTTTTCTCTTTTGTAGGATTCCCTTGTTTTCTTGTAACATGTCTATAAATTTGGGTTTGTCCATTAAGTTTTCAATAGTTGTTGGCAAAGGAGAAAAGAAAAAGCAAAAAACAGAAGCAGGAAACCTTATGTCAGGACCTCAAAGAGGGAGATTTGACTTGTCCTTGTTTTATGTATAATTGTATGATTTTTAGCATTAGCAGAATTCTAACATGTAATGGTTTTGTTATAATGTTACAGCACAGTGTAGGTGCACATTGTAGGTGCTTAATGTTACTGAATAAGTCTGTTATTCCTTGCTTTAATTTAGTCTTTTATGTGGAATCCTGATGGTATTTAAAATATTTTATGACTTAATAGTAACTTTTAAAAATTTATCTTTGCCCTCAGCTATTATAAAAAGGTCAATGGCTTTTTGATTATGGGGGGTGTAGATGAGTTCAAATGCTTATTAACCATAAAGTACCCTGTTACTGTCATTTGTCTGTTTGTCAAATTCATAGATTTGGTGCTTTTGTTAGAGACGGAGAGTTGTGTGAAGCCAGATTAAAAGTCAGGCCTCCAAACTGACTTCTTTGGCATTCTGTCTTCCATTTAGGTAATTGTGATAAGTGTCTTCTGGAGTTGTCAAAATATTCTTGTTTTAACTAGCTTCTCATTTGAGAAATTATAATTTGTTATTTAACTTGGACTAGTAAGCAAGTATGTAAGTCTCTAATATCTCTAGTTAATCCTAGAGGTTCAGAAAAGACTTTTTGTCTTCCAACCTTGGAAGAGTTTGTTTCTTTTGTCTTTATTTTCTGGTGCTTTTTTCTTCACTTTTAGCTCCACATGCCACACACAAAAAAAAGACTTATGTCTTGCTGTCTTTGGTCATTTGCTAGGAAATTAATTTTCCTTTTGGTGGGAGGGAAAGATTTGTGTTAGATTCAGGTTATTCCTACACTGAAATTGCATAAACAACTTCATTTTTTAAAACTATCCACCATCTCTCAAAGAAATAAAGATTTTTCTGTTTATTTCCAACTTTGATTTGAAAAAATTATTTTTCTCTTGCTACCTTTTATAGATGAATTCTTAATTTACAGATTAGCTGTGGTTAGCTTGCAAGTGCATTGAAGGTAAACAGTGATGCTAAACTTGTAGTGACTTATCGGAAAATTCCATCAGTTTTACTTTGAATATTACGAGAGATTTAGGAGAGCAAAAGTTGATTACTTTGGAAATGTAAACAGCTTAAACCAGGATTGTAAAATCAGAAGCCTGGTATGATTACAGGTACTTGAAAAGAGTTGGTTATTCATATCATTTGTTAATGCTGGGAGTGAATTTTGAGAATGAAGATTTAGTGTCATGTTAGAATTCCAGCACAGTAAATTTATTGTTGTTGGTCAGTGAGTGACTGTGCCATTTTGCTAAGACATGGAAACTGAAGGTAACTGCTGGAAATCCAGATATTGAAATGCTTCTAGCATATCCACCCTTGAAAGCAAGTTGGTATGAAGAGCCAACTGTAATGACATGGAGTTTAGCCAGAGTAGTATACATGAGCCTTTTGAGGATTAAGAAACTTGGTGCACTGCAACAAAAAGCTTTTATCCTAACACATGTAACACATTCTAGTTTTAATAGTATCATTATTTTTATGTAATATGGTTTTATAATCTGAAAATTTCTATAAGTGATAGGTATATACTTAAAGGTTTGGGGAATTTTTATGTTTACTTTTTTAGAATATGAACATACAAGTTAGTTCCCTATCTTAAAAAAAATTCTGCATTAGTTTTAACATTTTTCATTGCCCTAACAAAGCTTGTGCTGGAACTCAAGTGACATGTTGATTGAATGATTAAATACTATGATATGAACACAAAATTAATATGCTTTATATTAAAAGCAGTCAACATATAGTTATTGGGGATTCTTAGAAGTTATGTACAATTCATTCTTTAATTTTTGTCACATCTTGTGCCAGAAAACATTCGAGTTAGGTGGGAGTTGTTTGCTTCTAATTGGCATATTGGCAGGCTAACAAAGCTAAGTTTAAAGAATAGATTATATTATTTATCTTTTGATTTTAGGCACTACCATAAAATCTATGTATTTGCTTGAAATTTTAATAGAAAGTCTAAAAATCTTGTTTTGGATTTGGGATAAAAAAGTCAATGTTTTACTTTATTTAATTTTATTTTTTTGCAATGGCCTTTTTTAATTTCTGAATTCTGGTGGTTGGTTATTCTTTTAAATCTATGGTTAGGGAAACATAAGCTATGAAAGAGCCATTGTAACTATGATCTAAGATTAGAATTTGACTCTCTGAATGACCTATTGTAGGTCAGTGGTGTATAAATTAAAGCTGTATGACCCTAGAATCTGCCTTTATTTTAAAAAGACTTGGTGGATTTTAGAATACATTGAGGAATGTTTAGGTACACTCTGTTTGCTTGTAAAACTTCTTTGACTTATACTCCAGGAAGTGTGTTAATTGAAATGAAATGGTGGAACAGGTTTGGTGGGAATTTTTGAGCACTTATGTTTTAAAAGTTATTAAGCTAGGCAGTGGTGGCTCACACCTGTAATCCCAGCACTTTGGGAGGCCAAGGCAGGAAGATTGCTTGAGGCCAGGACTTTGAGACCAACCTGGGCAACATAGTGAGACTCTGTCTCTAGAAAAAAGAAAATATTAATAATTAGCCAGGCATGGTGGCTCATGCCTGTAGTCCTAGCTACGAAGGTGGCTGAGGTGGCTGAGGCAGGAAGATCGCTTGAGCCTAGGAGTTTGAGGTAGCAGTGAGCTATGATGGTGCCACGGTACTCTAGCCCAAGTGACACAGCAAAACTGTCTCAAAATTTTAAAAAGTCCACACTGTTAATTGTTTTTCTTTAAATCTGCCGTCACTATGGCCTTTGATCTAGCTCCAAAATATAACCCATCCCCCAATACAGCAGCTATTTGGCTTTTTGTTTTTGTTTTTTAAATAGTAGAGGTGGGGTCTCGCTCTTGCTCAGTCAGGCTGGTCTCCAACTCCTGAGGTCAAGTGATCCACCTGCCTCGGCCTCCCAGAGTGCTATGATTATAGGTCTGAGCCGCCACACCCGGCCCCGGCTGCTATTTGAAATAAAAATGATTTTAGATGCCAGGACTATTTGTGATCAAATTTTGTAGCTGTTTTTTCCACTCTGGATTTAAAATACATCTACTGTTTGTATATACTATTCTTATTTAAAAGCACTTTTTCCTTGAGTAATGACGACTTTTGGAAGCTTTAGGATCTTTACTGAAGTTTTGGCTCTGATGTACCCTGATGTAATGTTGGTGTAAAAGATGGCTGTTTAATGTTGACTTTCAGACATGGTTTTTCATATTTTAACATCTGAATGTATCTTGACTAGGTTGTTTTTTGTTTTGGAAATAAAATAATAACGTATCTTAAAACTGAAAGCATCTTAGACATGATACATTTTAATACTCAGATGTCCTTTCTTTTATAAGGATTACACATTTTATCCTCTATAATTAAAATGATTTTATGGATTTTTATAAATGAATTGTTTAATGTCAGTGAATTTTGACAAATGCATATACCTGTGTGGCTACCACTGAATCAAGATGAAGAATATTCCTGTCACCCCAGAAAGACCCCTTTTACCTACTTTGTAGTCATATTCCACTCCTGGTCCTGGGTGTCCATTGATCTGCTTTCTGTCCCTATAGATTAGTTTTACCTATTCTAGAATTTCATACAGGTGGAACGACATAGTGTGTATGTTTGTGTCTGGCTTATTTTTACTAGCAAGTTTTTGAGATTCATTCATGTTATCGTGTATATCAGAAGTTTGGTTTTTTTTTTCTGTTGCTCAGCAGTAATTTATTCTTTAACTATACCATTATCTGTTTATTTATCTATTGATGAACATTTGGGTTACTTTTAGTTGTTGTCTATTACAAATAAAGTTGTCATGAATATGCACATGCAAGTTATATTGTGGATGTACTTTGTGATAATAATTAAAACCAGTGGTTTCATGGATACATTTTGAAATTTAATTTACAAAATAAGTCTCTGTTATTTGCCTGTTTTTAGAGTTTGCTCAAGGAAGAATCCAGTATAGGCTGAGTCTGTATTATTTATGGTTCCCAAAGTTTAGATTTATCTACCCACCTTTAGATAAATATATAGATCTATCTATCTATCTATCTATCTATCTATCTATATATCTGTCTATCTCTGATATCATTTTCATTCTCATTTTAATAACTCAGATTTACTGAGTTCTATCAGGTGATGTTGTAATCGCTACGTGCATTATGTCATTTAAACTAAACGACTGAAGTGAGTTCTGTTACTCTCCCCATATTACAGATGAGGAAGCTAAAGCACAGACTGTTTAGCTATTAATAGTAATTGGTAGAGCCAGGGTACTTGGTGGTTGGATTTCTAGTCCTGCATGTACAATTTCATTTAACTTGGAATTATGATACATGCTTGACATTTATACTATGATGTGCTTTGGTGAAAAATTACACCCAAAATTTCATCTTCAGGTGCAGAAATGTATTTTCCCTCCACTACCCTTACTTGCTTCTGCTGCTTTAGCACATATGATCAGTTCAGAGTCATTTTACCTATTTCTGTTGCCTTGTCTTAGGGAGTCCTGCTTTACTCATGTTTGTTATTAGCCTAGTCCTTATAAGTATTTTGAGTTTGTGACCCTCTTTCACCAGTGGAGAGAAAAAGTAGGGATGGCCTTCAGTCCTCCTTTTTTGTAGGCTAAGGCTGTGGTATAAAATTTGTTTCTTTCACGATGAGAAGTGTAATTTTGGGCAAATTACACTCTCTATGCATTACTTCTTCTATTGAAAAGGGGATAAAAAATACCACCTACCTTATAGGATTTTTGGTAGGATTATATGAGAAAATTAACTTTTGCTTATTACATAATCTTTTGATAACTTAATTGTTATCAACCAGTGGGCCTGGATTTTTCCTACTCTCCATCTCTGTAACCCCTTCTATTTGTGTCATAATTTAGAATTGTTTTTTGTTGTAATTTCTCATGACATTGTAAATGAGACCCAGAAGTCTTGATGTTCCCTATCTTCATACCAGTGATTTTAGTGACAAATTTTCTATGAATCTAACTTAGTTTCTAAAGTTTTAGGTCCCTTAAATCTGATAAGTTGTATGTAAATTATCTGAATGTGTTACACTACGATGGTGCTGCTGTTCCCTAGTTTTAAAGGTTACCCTTTATTTTCTGATTTAGTCTGAATAATAAAGACCTGGGTATTTTTAGTAAATTAAGTTATTTGAAACAGTTAAACTAGTGTGATCCAATAGGGAGTAGAGTTTGGGTAGAAAGCTATAGGTCTTTTTAGCAGGCTAGATGGATATGTGAGGTATAAAATATACATTGTTTTTCCTCCGGAGTACTCACAATATAATTAATTATAATTGCTTAAATAGGTTCCAGCAACAGATAGAAATGCTTTAAGTTCACTCTGGGGAAAACTGGCATCTGAAATCTTAATGCAGAATTGGGATGCAGCCATGGAAGACCTCACAAGGTTAAAGGAGACCATAGATAATAACGTGAGTTACACTTATTCCGAGTGATTCTCTGAAATTTCTATATATCCTTCACACTTTCTTATGAGGAATAATATTGTGTACTTTCAGGGGACTAAAATTTTCAGATTAGCTTTTATATGACCGTTTTGTTGACAAAAATCACAGTGCATTAGTGGATTGATTAGTTTCTCTGAATCTCCTTGGAGATTGAAGGAAACTGTGAAATTTCTCTTGACTCTTAGAGAAAAGAACTCAAGTCTTCATTTCTGCTACAGTTACTGCGCCCTTTTTTTAATGCCAGTGAAAATGACACTATGCTGTTAGTGCCACTTGTTAATGAAAGTCCTATGCATAAGACAGTTTTTATCCACAGTTAATGTCTAATAAAACCATTTACTATGGAATGTTTAGTTCAACTCTTGCCTTTAAATGGCTAAATCATTTCAGAAATGATTATAATTTATAACTACTGTAAGAGTGATTTAGTGGACATTATTGAATCTGTCTCTAAGAACAGGGCAATAATTTGGAATGTTGAGGATCATGCAGAGAGAAGGTATAGGGGGTCAGACTTTGATCATAATGATCCTGGTGTACATGCCTTACAAAGGTCTGGTTTTTAATTACAATTTCAAAATCAGTGATGTTTATTCTCTTTCCTCTTTCTCATATGTTAATATTTCCTGTGTATCCATTTTTTAATCCTTTAGTCTGTGAGTTCTCCACTCCAGTCTCTTCAGCAGCGAACATGGCTCATTCACTGGTCACTGTTTGTTTTCTTCAACCACCCCAAAGGTCGCGATAATATTATCGATCTCTTCCTTTACCAACCACAGTAAGTTATTTCATTGTATAATTTTGACTTTAACTATATGAAATGATACTGAATTTTTTAAACTTGAAATGTACTTCAAACATTTGAATTTGTTGTCATTCATTTTTTCCCCTTCTTTGTGTGGTAGATTTGCTTGTTCATTGAAAAGCTTAAATGTAACTGCTTAAGTAAATTATTGGATAAGGTGTACTCTAGGCACGTTAAAGTGCTATTTAAAGCGTGTTCCCTGGGCCAACAGCATAGGCATCATGTAGAATCGCAGGACTCACCCTAAAAGAACTGAATCCGAATCTGCATTTTAATAAGATCTCAGGTAACTGTATACGTTAAAGTAGTAGAAATAAGGCACTAGGCCATATTATTTGAAAGGAATATGTACATCTTGTGGAAGAATCCTTTTTATGTCATCTTTGCTCTGTCACACAGCTTTTGTTTAATCTTTTGATGATAAGAAATTAACTGCTTTATGAACTAGACCATTCTATTAATATCAGCTAGAAATCGTTTTTTAAAATTTTTTCTTTCACTTGAGCTCAAGTGCCTGTGAAACTTCTGCCTATTATTTCTTGTTTGGCTGGAACAACAGGAAACAAGACTGCTTTATGGAAATACTTCAGATTATTTGAAGCAATTTTTACTTTTCTCTGCTTCCTTCAGGCTATCTCTAGTTTTATTAAGTAACAAGAGTTTTTCAGACCCTGTAGTATTTTGGTTGCCTTCCTTAAATAATTTCCATTTATTTATCTATATTTTTCTTAAAATTTGGATCTTCAAAATTGAAACCTTATTCTAGGATTTTTATATAAGATTTATAGATTACAGTGATAAGATTAGCTTCTATTATCTGTACATATGCTTATATTAATGTAGTGCAGCATTGCAATAACATATATTAGCAATTATTTCGTGGTACAGCTTATATTGGCTTTATTGATTGATTGATTGATTGATTGATTGTAGAGACAGGCTCTTGCTCTGTCACTCAGGCTGAAGTACAGTGGGCCTGAATGTAACCTTGAACTCCTGGGGTCAAACAGTCCTTCCACCTTAGGTTCCCCAGTAGCTGGCACTACAATCATGGACCACTAATGAATGCTCAGCTGATTTTTTTTGTTTTGTTTTATTTTGTTTTTAATTTTTTGTGGAGATGGGTCTCACTGTGTTGCCCAGGCAGGTCTTGAACTCCTGACCTCAGGCAGTCCTCCCACCTAGGCCTCCCAAAGTGCTGGGATTACAGGCATGAGCCATATTTTTATTGTTTGTTAACCTAAATAAAGATTTTATAGTTCCATTTTATTTTATGTTAGTTTCTGCTGATTGTTGTCCATCAAATTATCATTTTTCTAAAATGCATATTTTAATTTACAAAAGTATACTTTAGAAATAGACAATGCTGGCTGGGAGGGGTGGCTCATGCCTATAATCCCAGCACTCTGGGAGGCTGGGATGGGAAAATTGCTTGAGGCCAGGAGTTTGAGACCAGTATGGGCAACATAGCAAGACCTCATCTCTAAAAAAAAAAAAAATTTATTTAGCCCAGCACAGCAGCAGGCACCTATAGTCCTAGGTACTTGGGAGGCTAAGGCAGGAGGATCTCTTGAGCATAGGAGTTTGAGGCTGCTGTGAGCTATGATCACACCACTGCCCTCCAGCCTGGGCACCAGGCTGAGGCCCTGTCCCTTTAAAAAAAAGAAAGAAAGAAAGAGAGGATGTAATACTCTTCTGGTATAAAACACCGATGAAAACAACTTGTGTTTAAATCATTTCTGTAATTTTCAAAGTCTGGAAAATAAGGTAACACTACAGTGATATTTTGGATAGGTTGATAAGATATAATAATCTAAACTGAGTCACATTAATACACAATGCTCTTTTAAGTGTTTAGGAAATTTTTTTTTCCTTTGTGAGATGGAGTCTTGCTCTGTTGCCCAGGCTAGAGTGCCTTGGCATCAGCCTAGCTCACAGCAACCTCAAACTCCTGGGCTTAAGCAATCTTCCTGTCTCAGCCTCCCAGGTAGCTGGGACTATAGGTGTGCCACCATGCCCGGCTAAGTTTTTCTATTTTTAGTAGAGACGGGGGTCTCATGCTTGGTCAGGCTGGTTTCAAACACCTGACCTCAGTGATCTTCCCCTCAGCCTCCCAGAGTGCTAGGATTACAGGCGTGAGCTACCTGTTGTGGGAAAATTTTTAAGACTCTAAAACATTTGACCTTGTCAGTTAAATTGTTCCACATAATCAGGACTTTGAATTTAAAAGAAATTTAAGTTATTGATACAGATGGAAAAATATTTAGACGTGAAGTACCAGTAATTTTTTCACAGGGAGCAGTTCTTAAAAGGCATATGTTGTGTTCTATGCGTTAAATGCTAAATGTTCCTCTCAGTCTGGTTAATAGAAGCACTTTTAGCGTCCTTTTTTACTTTTCACGTTAACATTGCAACTTTAAGTTCAGTATTGATATATTTAGTTGCTATTTGCATGAAATGCTGGTCCAGTATGTTAAAACTAAACATGGGCAGAGGAATTTTGTAACAGAGAAAATTATTTTTGTCTTTGAGTAAAGAAAAAACAAAACCATATGTCATTGAGCCAGGAAACAATGCATGATCTTTGCCTGTGTTCCAAGGTTATATTAATAATTTTAAATGTAAATCATTGGTGAGAAATGAAATTTTGTAATTTATATAACATTATAGTTATTTGTTTTATTATTGGAGATATTTTTGTAGCATTCAAGTATGCCTTCTTGATTCATATTATTCACTAGATATAATAACCTCATTCTATCTGAGCAATTGTTCCATCTTAAAGAAATCCTATTTGTTAGAAATTCAGTATTAATATTATGTATGTACAATTTTTAAAATGTTCTATATGTGTACTTTACTGTTTGCTGGATCCTATGGTAGGTTGTTTATAATCTGAAAAGTTATATAAATCATATGTTGAAGTAAGTAAAAGTAGTGGAAAAGTTTTTTTTAAAAAGGCCAATGGCCCACTAAAATAAGATCCTACAAGACTGACATTACTTTGTTCTGGCCTTTGGCAGAGTAAGTTCAGCAGCTTTATTTGGCAATATCCTACAGATAGATTTATTAAAAACCAGGCTCAAAAAAACAGATGTGTAAACCCAGAATGCCATCAGTAATTTATAATGAGAAGTACAAGTGCTAAGAGGTCTAAGTACATGGAACATTTGAACAGATTGTTCCGATCCTGTAGATTTAATGCATTGGAAGCCATATCATAAGCTGAAGGTTGCTTTATGAGTACTTGGAATCAGAATAGAGAGTTAGTTTATGACTGAAGTGTTTAATTGCATCGTCAGGTAAAGCTGGCCTAACATAACCATGTTCACAATAGGAATATTCCTGCCATCAGGGCCAGGACCAGGCACATTTTTTGGCATGTATTCTATTACCCTAAACATTTGAATGAGCATTTCCAGAATGCTTTTTATTTTTTCATGATTCCATTTCAGATTAATACCTCTTACTCTGTTCTCATTCCCGTCTCCTGCCCGGTATTTATTTAAATATGTTATTAATAATATCTTTTATCAGATTCTTACATACCTTAGGCCACCAAAAAGCCTGCAATAAATTTTTTTTAAATGTTAATGGTTATAGTTTCTGGGCAGAATATAGTAAAACTAGAAATTAAGAATGTAATAATGTAAAAAAGTAAATCTTGGAAAACTTAATTAAAAATATTATAAATAACTAAATGTAAGAAGAGATTAAATATTTAATAAAGAAATATCTATCAAAGCAGCCCTCAGATTTTAACTCATAGCTTTGAGTACTTATTCAACTTTTAAAACCTTCATTATAAGTACGGAAAAAAGTGAAGTGTATAGTCCCAGCTACTTGGGAAGCTGAGGTGGGAGAATTGTTGAGCTCCAGCCTAGGCAATGCAGTGAAATCTTGTCTCAAAAAAAAAAAGTACAGGAAAACATACAAAGGCAATGGAAATAAGATATATATGTTAGAAAATATTGAAATTACTAATCTTAAAACTGATCATTTCATTTGAAAAATGAAAAACGATGAAAATGTAAAGTAGAAATGAATATGGCTGTATATGACTAATAAAATAATAACAAATTTAAAATCATAAGGAAATACTGTATATACATGGATGATGTGCTCCGAAACCTGCCCTACGTGGTGTTATCAGATGAGTTAACTAAGGGAGGAATTGTGAGGGGTTTTGTTTTGTTTTGTTTTTAAGTGATTACATTAGAAGGACTCTGGGTCCTGATAAATTTATTGGTACTTTTGGGGTTTAACAAAGCATGTGAGTATGGGAATATATTCAGTCTAACTTGGTAGGACAGATAGGACCTTTTTGGAACATCCAGTAAAGCCTGCCTCCTCAAAGATCCAAATTAGGTATACATAATGAAGAGCCATAGAGCATTGGATATTTGGCAAAAAAAAGGAGTGACATCAGAACTATCTTTGGGAATATTTTTACAAGCCGGTGGTTCTTAGTGAAACAGGGTTGAGGACTTTCTGTAAGTCATTTCATTTGAAGTCAAGGTTTCCAAGAACTTATCAACAGTGTTAAGTTTTCCTGTATTAGAAGTAAAGCAAATTAAAAGTATATGTTTACTCATTAACAAATAGTAAATAGATTAGATTTGACATAAATAATGGATTTTTTTATGAAAAATAACTTTTAAAACAAGAATTTAGAAGATTGACATTGTTTTACATTTTTGCAGACCTTTAATTGCTGGGTTAATTGACAGCTGGATTTGCATGCCATCTATTATGTGTGTTTTATTTGAAGTATGTGAAGAAAACCTAGCCTCACACATATATGTAGTTGGAAAAGAAAGTTTTAATAGCCTTTTCAGATAATTGTGGATACTCTCTTTATAATAAAAATGCAGTAAAACTAGGCAAATAATAGTAAGGTTATTTGTAATGTGGAATCTGAAACCATATCATTGAACTTTATAGATTCTAAACTGTACTGGTATTCTAGACTATATTGGTCTATCTTGTACTTGGAATGGATCTTTTCCCCATGCATGATTTTATATCATCATGCATTGGTTATTTGGGAAATACAGGGTTATGCAGGTATTTCAGTATGTTGACATTGTACAACACCAGAAAAACCACATTCATTAACATTACTATCAAACCCATTAGAAAACACCTGAAGTGTTGGAAAGCTGTCAAGCTCCCAGTGGCAGATAAAATTTTCCAAAATTCTAGCTTTTCTTGAAAGCTCTAATTTAATCGTTTGTTTTTCTTGAAGAACAGGCTCACATCATTTTCTAGAAAATGTCTGCCAATACCCAAGTATGAATAGCTTTGGTTTTTCTGTCATTCTTGAAAGTAAAAATACTGTTCTGTGAGAAAAGCAACTAGTTCATTTTGTGACTCAGTCACACAAGTGCTTTTTCTTAAGACAACCATGACACTGAGGTAGTATATAGCAGAAGCACTTTAACATGTATGTACTTCCCATTTAGTCATACAGAAGATTAAAAAGATTAGTACTTGAGTTAAATTTTTTAGAAATTAGTAATTTGTACTACCTAATTGAGGATGTAGTTGGTACTTGCTTTTTTTTTAACTATAAAAGTGTGGTGGTGAAAAATACACCACTACTAGTATAGTTTGATTTGTGCTATGGTTCCAGAAGAGTTTGCTTGTTTATACAGTACAATAATTTTTAGTAACTTAACTGAGCAATGTAACCATTACAATCAATTTTAGGACATTTTATGTCTCCAATAAGAATCCTCATGCCTGTGGAACTTTTTTTAAACAGAATTAGCCTGTTAGCAAAATGTGGAAAAGAAAACTACTAGTATTATTATGTCGTTTAGTTCACAAAAATACTGTGCTTAATTGTTTTCACTTGCCGTAGAGTTAGGCTACCGTCATATTTTCTTTCTTGTCAGTAATGTCTTCATGGCTGATTTTGATTTTTTTTTATCCTAACTTTTTGCATATGAAAACACCAGATGACTTGACGGAACATTGTTTCAGCCATTTCCTGGGCTGTGTGTTCTTTACTTGGAAGAGCTACTTACTGTCCATTTTCAGTGTGTGATTTGCATTTGTATGTCTACAATCAGTATGTGTTTTTCAATTGTCTGATAGGTAGTAGAGATGTATGAAGAAAGTATCATGTTCTTCCTGTTTTTACTTCTGATAGCACAGTATTACAGTTTAATGTGATTGGTTGAGTACAAGTTAAATTGATACTTTACATAGATTGTGAATTGTAGGATTTTTTTTTAAATATAAAAGTACTTGGAGATAATTTATACATTTTTCCTGAAGTGGAAATTTAGATGCTTGTTCAGGTTAGAGTCTCTTATGTCATGTATATTACTGTTTCTGTCATAATTTACTCTGAATCTAAAGTGGAGATGAATAACACATTTGAAAAATGTTGAACTTTTAAATGTAACATAATTAAAATGTAACATAATACACATCAGGTGTAATGTAGAAAGTGTTCATAGGCTATTAGAAATGAGGCTTTGCCACTAAATGTACATGCTATTAGGAAAAAAATGCATCTGTAATACAAGGTGATACTACTCCCACTTAATAAAAAGATGTAAAGTTTAGTTTGTAAGAGTGTTTAATTTGTTTGCTGAATAAAAATAACAAATTTTCTAAGAAATTTCAAGTTTTATTATTAACAGGTCAGTTAGATGTCCAGAATTTGTCCCAATGGACCTTTCCTTTATTTTCCTTATATTTTCTAATTATTTCCTGATAAGAAAACTCTTTTTTTATGCAGACACTGAATTAGAAAGCAAAGCATTGAACTGGCACTATAGGTGTGCTAAAAGAATACAATATGTGTCCATATTACTGGACTATAAGCACTCATTACAATATTCTCAATTGACAGGAAAGCAACTGTCAGAAAAATTAGAAACTTTAAAATGAAGCATCACATAGCAGAATTCTCTCATAAAAATTGATGAAGGCGAGGCTTTGACTAAAGTAAGTTTCTGAGTGGTTCTTTCATTAGCCAAGTAAGGAATGCCATTTATCAGTGGAGGTTCAGTTAAATAATGTTTGTTTGATTGTAGCAGCCAAAGAAGTATGTCCAGAGAAGATAAAACTGTTAGATTTTCATTGAGGACAGTTGCTCAGAGTTGAAGATACTGGGAGCATGTTGGGGCAAGATTGAAATTTTCCTGTGATCAAAACTGCCCTCAACCCCTATCCTCCAACACTGAAGGGCCCTGGAGATTAACTTTTGCTGCAGACTTCATAATGAATATGTTCATCCTAAAATTACAAAGCAAAACAATGCTTATATGTAAGATTTACACCATAATAAAGTTATTTCAGTGACAGCACGGTATGAATCACAAGTAATATCTAGCTGCTTTACATATTTTTGTTCTGTCAAAAGAAGTGAGACCCTCATTCCCATACAGATTTGCAGCAGATATATATTTTCAAGCTCAGATTATAGTTGCAGAAAGTTTTAGACCTCATTGCAAGTACAAAGGAAATTTCTGTATTTCATAATTTACTTAACTGCAGTTGAATTGGAAGTGATTAATCTGCAATGTGATATGCTAAAAGACAATATCAAGAGAATTTAATAAAATAATTGCCTTCCAAGCAAGAAATGTGTTCAATTAAAATAATATTCTTGTCAATTTATGGCAGTGTTAGTAGTGTCTGCGTGAAAAACATTTTCAAGGACTGAATATGTAAAGTCTCATTGCAGATCAACATTAACAAATAAACATTTGCAATAAATTTCAATGATAGGGTTGTCTAAATTTTAATCCAGTTTAGCAAAGTTATCCTCAATGAAGGAATTCCATTGGTTTCATTAGTGGACCTATATCTTTAAAATCACACCAAAATATTATATTTTGAATTCTGTCAATAAAATATTTTAGCAATTTGTTTCTTCTCTTTCTATATAAGTGCCTTTATAAATATTCTGAATTTTACCTCTTGGCTACACAGCCAAAAATATTTACTATTTGGTTCTTTACAAAAATTTTGTCAGCCTCTGGGGTATACTCAGAGAAACAGGTGGCTTCCCAAGAAAGTCATCCTCCAGTAAAAATAATGAACATGTATATGGTACAGTGGTATAAAGTTAGGATGAGTAAAAAGAAACGTGTTTAAAATTCTATACAATAAACATAGAATTTTCTAGTCATGTATAATGAGTTTAGATAAATTTGTGAATGAGCCTACTAAAATTATTTACTTCAAAACTGATATTATGAAAAACAACCATGCTGTCCTGTGCCTGTACACGAGGTCTCTGGCAAGATACTATTGAAATAAGTAATTGTTCTGAACTAGTATTGCAATTAAAAAATTTCAGTTTAAAACTCAGGTTTAATTTTACAGATGGTACAGCTTTTAGTTGGTATGTTTTAGATATCTTTTCTTAGAAATTGTTTTATTCCTGAGTGGATATTGATTCTTTTTATACTTTACCTTGTTTAGAGGGCATTCAAGGTAGGATAAGTGGGACTAGGTAGTATTAGGCGTTATTTAACAGATTCTGGGGTCCTCTCAAGAGTTTAAGCAACATTTTGTGGGAATCTACAATGAAATACAGATTTATTAATCATAGTCTGGAAGAACTTGGAAAACCAAGTGTCTAAGCTGGACCCTGAAGGATGACTAAGATTTAGGCTTTTAGGGGTATGTGTTTGGGAGAGCAATCCACGCGGAATGAGCTTCAAGAAGAAAAACAGGAAGTTGTCAGTGATGATACGATGAGATATGGAGCCTGGGTAGTTTGGGGCTTGAATGTCCACCTAAGAGAAATGGACTTTATTGACAAATATTAATAATTCTGAGCTTGGCATAGTGTCTGGCACTCAGAGGTGCTCAATTAGTATTTATTGGATGAAAAATAGGGAACTATTTAATATTTAAGAAAATTGAGCAGGAGAAATACAGGATAAACACCTAATGACAGAGGGTTGTCATTTATCATCAGAACAGCAAGATTTGCTAACTATTTAGGTAAGTCCCTGTTGACATTTACCTGATATCTTTTCCTTTCTAATTACTGCTACCAGTTTAACTAACGCTTTGTAATATTGTAATAGTTTCCTTCTCCCTATTGTTTCCAGTCTTTCAACCCCTGAATTCTTTAACACATCGACTGCAACACTAGGAAAAAATTTTTTTTCCCTTGGGGCCCCAGTGTTTTATTATGAAAATAGAATAAAAACTTTGAAAACAAACGATCCTTTCTAATTTAATGAAAAATTTGTTATTTTTTATTGTTTTCTGTGTTTTTTTCAATAAAAAGGTGATATAAAACTTGAAAATTAATAATGTGAAAACTTGAAAAATAGTTCATAAGGGTAAAAAGTATTTTTCTTGTCAGGCTTAAGTATAATTTAAAGGTAAACATAAATAGAAAAATGAAATTTATTGACTTCTGTTCATTTAATCCACATTTTTAGAATTAAATTGTCAATCTTAATTTAACAATAAGAACATCAACAAGTAAGATTTTTATGAACCAACTGCAGGGTTTTGCCCAGGGCCCCAACCATCACGTAACATGTACGTCATAACACAGCAGCATGAGTTGCTTATGCACCACACGGCTCCCAAGGTAAAGAGATGTGTGAGCTATATATGCTTCATGAAGCCCCGGGCTCAAAACTAGCATGAGTTAAATACAATGCACATGGCAGTTAATGTGTTCAGTGCCCAATTTTCTGATTATGATGAATACTTTGCATGTAGGTTTTCACACATTTGTTCTAATGGGTGATTTCAAGTCATAGCGTAATAGTCTTTTGGGACACGCTGACAGCATGCGGAAGAGTCTTCTAAAATCCTGTTACTCAAAAATCATAATAGGATTCTTAAATAAGTCTTCCATCTCACTATAAATTGTGGGATACTGGCTGGCATTCTCATCATTTAGATTCCTGAAGTTAGATTCCGTTTATTTCCTGGAAGGAGGAGACACCCTTACAATATTCATTCTTAAGTGTTTGCAGTCTTAGGCTAGTGAAACAGTGCAATCTAATGGGCTGCTCAAGTATTTAACTCACAGTTTATATTTTTACCTTAGGTATCTTAATGCAATTCAGACAATGTGCCCACATATTCTTCGCTATTTGACTACAGCGGTCATAACAAACAAGGATGTTCGAAAACGCCGGCAGGTGCTAAAAGATTTAGTCAAAGTTATTCAACAGGTAAAAACTAAAATCTGTATTGATTTTTTTTAAAGTACCTAAACTTTAGGTGTGATCTCTTTTTCTAAAGTAGGACTCTTAGTTCTTAAGGTTAAAATAGGCTAAAAAATAGGAAGGAAGTATACATGAATTTTAGAAGTAAGAAAAGCCTTAAATGGTCTTAAAGTCCAAGATATACTACTTATGTTAGATGTGGTATGAATTATTATTGATGTGTGCTAGGTCAGTATTTAATATACATTATATATTTGTGTTGCTCTTATTGCAAAGAATAAAGAAGATCTGGAAACGGAAGCCGCTTATTTGGTTGAGATCATTACCTGCTTAATTCCAGAGGGGTGACCTTTACATAAATACAGGATTAATTAGTCCCCAAGTTGGGGAAAAGTTGCAGGCCTGCTGGTTGATACTTAGTGAGCTTCTCAGCAGAAACCATGGATTAGATAAAGAACTTAAATATTTATTTGATCTAAGAATGAATTAAATACAAAGTAAGTAATTCTGATTCAGTAGGGAATGAATACCCTTATCCTTGGGGAAGTAAGGGAGACTTTTGGTAGTAGGGGAATTTGAAAGTTTTTGGAATCACTTTAGCTAGGGTG
This sequence comes from Lemur catta, assembly GCF_020740605.2. NCBI lineage: Eukaryota > Metazoa > Chordata > Mammalia > Primates > Lemuridae > Lemur > Lemur catta. The sequence continues at coordinate 51,463,284 of NC_059136.1, forward strand.
AGAATTTAGAGAGCTTGATTTGAAAGACATAAGCCTAAGATGTGTTCTGGAATCAGGAGAGAAGCAGTTGCTTTGAGACAATAATGCTAGGTAATTTGGCTAGAAATCAATGGTAAAGAAAGAGGACAGGAAGATTGGGATATTCTAGGGGCAATCTGCTAAACAGTATTGAACCAGATGTAACTTGACCTTTGACTTAATTTTACAGGAGTCTTACACATATAAAGACCCAATTACAGAATTCGTTGAATGCTTGTATGTTAACTTTGACTTTGATGGGGCTCAGAAAAAACTGAGGGAATGTGAATCAGTAAGTATGAATTTTTACTTATACACTAATAACATTCTTAAAATTTTGGATATTGTAGAGTTAAGCTTGCAGAGTCTTAAAATAATGATGTAATTATATCAGAAATGTTTATTAATCTTAAAATGGCAAGTTGTTTGGGAGTGTGCTAGGCTGAAGACATTTTTAATGTTGTCATGTGTGTATCCCTTTTGTTAGGAGAGCTGGTTAAAACATTAGGGCTAATTTAAATTCAGAGATATATCGGTAATTCCATGTCTTATTGTAAATGAGTAAATATGTAAGATATTTTATACATACAGGCAAGATCACTGAATTGTATGTCACAACTATGATTCTCAATTTTGTTTCATAGGTGGGTTTATCTTTAGAATTTTTTACATGATTGTATTTAACATTTGTGATAAACCAGGCAATTCACTATAGTGATGAATTTTATAACTAATGTCTGCTGTTGTTTAGTAGAAACTAAAGTACCTTCAGAGCAACTGTGGAAGAGTTAGGTTATAGTTGTTTTGAATAGTTAGTTTGCAAGTTTTAAGTAATTAAGCTAAGAATTTATCTGCTGAATGTAGCTGCATTTACCAGATCCACAAATTTCTAGTCATCAATTTCATCTTTTGAACTAAAAATTTGGCATAAAATAGGCAAAGTTGTTGATAGACTGAGACAGTCTGTTTGTTGACAGACTTATCTTTCTAAGAAAAAAATGATCAAATACACATTCAGAGTTGATTTTCAAACATTAGGGAAAATAGAAAATTAGAATCCAGTATGGTAATAAGTGTTCTGGTACGTGTGACATTAAAGTAAATATTGGTATATATTCATTACATTCAGTATCTGGGCCTTGCTGTAAATCCAGAGGGCACTTGGTTGCTGTTCTTAAAGTTTAAATATTCTCTTTTAGTTATAACATCTGTGGAGTAGCAGCCACCTCTTGCATTCATTTCCTTTGTAGTTTCTAAGTCTACTTAGAAATAATGTCAGAGAAATACTCATGTCTTTAGTCCATTTATAACTCTTTATTTTAAATAGTTAGAAAAGATATGTTATCTGCAGAGCACTTATACGTAAGATAACAGACAGGATGAACAAAGAAATATTGCAGTTTTTTAGGTCATTTTTTGGTAGCACTCTTACTGCTTTTGTAAATTATTAAAGGCTTGAACACAGTGTTCAAGAAAGTACTGTGGTGTAGAACTCATTAGATGACGGAACTACACTGAATGGAACATTAAAGCAGACAAAATATTTGAGTCAGGTTTCTGAAAATTGCTTGTCAATGTCATAATTTTTTTCTGTTTTATATCTTCTAGGTGCTTGTGAATGATTTCTTCTTGGTGGCTTGTCTTGAGGATTTCATTGAAAATGCCCGTCTCTTCATATTTGAGACTTTTTGTCGCATCCACCAGTGTATTAGCATTAAGTAAGAACACTACGATTTGATTTATATTTTCTATTATACTTCTACATTCCTAGAAATTTCGATCTATTGTAAAGTTACACTTAATAAGATACCAGTTAATTGGATTTTTATTTTATTTCCCTTTGCTTTTAGAAGAAAAAGGAAACAATTTGATAGTGATTTATGAAAAAAAGCTAACTTTTTTTAAATTCTGGGATGCTACACACTCAAGCATTTTTGGCTTCCATGTGTGACACAGCAGGACTTTTCAACATACTAAGCTGAGGGCAGTATAAGATTATCAGTTACGTTTTAAAAGAATAAATAAATACTATCGTAACATTACATAGGGAGAAAAGTGAAGTATCCAGTTTTAAAATGGTTTTCAAGAGGAGTTCAAGTAAGGAGATAGCCAGTAAATCAGAAATATTGTTGAAAGACCACTACATTTGGTAATCGTTTCCACTGAGTTTGTTTTATTTAATTACATATTTGAATTCTCATATAGTAAATTCCTGTGACATCCTAAAATGTTGAAACATGGAACAATTATGAATTTTAGTTGAAATTTTCTCTGTTCTTTGAAAAAATTATTAGGAAAAAATTGTGAAATGTACATAACCTATTAGAAACTAATTGTACATATTAGAGTTTGAAAAAAACTAGCATCCTGCGGTCACAGATGAAGTCAAACATAAACGTTTAAAAACTTACTACTTTAATGTTTGCCTCTGAGGAATTGTGTGTAGAACAAATTCTTTTTCTTTAATGCCATTTGTTTTTGCTAATCCATACTTGCTTGCCTAATTTTACTGGGTTGTCATTGAAGTGGTTGTCCAGAGTTAGAAGTATAGTGTAATCATATGCTTTTCCTATGAGAATTGAATCCTTGGCTTCAGTTTTATTAGTACTTTACTATAGCTTGCAGACATAATTTTAAAAATCTGATTCTCTTAAAGAGTATATGCAAATTCCTAATACGTAGTTGGTTGTGAAATAAAGAGGTAGGTATTTCATATTTGGGGCTCTGGTAGACAATAGATAACTGAATTCTTGCATTGTTCTTTGTTTTTAAGATTTGTAATTACGGCTTGTGAAAGAGGGATGTTAGTATTTTGGTTTCCCGTGTGGAATTTTCCCCATTTCTCATTAGAATGTGGTCACTTAGGCATTCTTGGTCCAGAACTTATTTAACTGCCCCTGTTGGGCCTTTTGAAAGCTGATTCTCTTTTTTGTATCTTTAGCACCTAGTATACTAACTTTGCTACTAACATGGTTTGTATAGGATAGTATGAGTATAGTATAAATATTTGTTATATAAATAAATTTCTTTTGTTCTTAGCATTAGTACACGTGCATTTTGTCCATGATAACTTTTTTACTTTGGTGTTTGCTTCTGGGTTACCATATATAAGAAGGTTTGTTGTAATTCTAGCTCTTTCATTTTATTAACTCTGGGGCCATGGATTCATTATTTGGTTTCCTGGGCTTCAGTTTATCTTTAACAGTAAAATAGATTAAGTATTTGTTCCTGCCTACTCAAGAGATGTGCAGCTCAAAGAAGTTATAGAGTAAGAATACTTCTGTAAACTTTTATGTGATATTATCATTACCTATCTTGGTTTAGATTTTTATTTTTTTGTTCGACCCCTGTAGTTTTCTGCTAGATAAAGTCTCTAAAGTAGTTTCAGACTAAAGTTCTAGTGGCTTTCCAAAGTCCAGAAATCCTTTTCTTCCAGTGATGGTATTTTCTTTCACTTAGGTTGTTCAGACTTTTTCTGGCTACCTTTTTTACTAACTTAGATGATTAAGACATAGATTAGTAATGTATTTTCTTCAGTTATTAGGGTAGAATTTTCAAGCTGAAAGAAATCTTAGGAACCTTCTAATCCAACAACACACATAGTTACTGAATCATCTAGACTAGGACTTTCCAGTGAAACTTCCTGCAGTGATGGAAATGTATTTCAAGTATGGTATACTTGAAAGATGGTTCACATTTCAAGATCTAGAGCCATGGCTTTCAAATCTGTGTGTGTGTGCATGTGTCTAAACATTAGGACTTATTTTCAAATGCAATATTATATGTATGAATGTACATATTTGTGTATATAAGCAGATCAAAGTAGAGCCCCTTCGCCCTACTTATCCTGTATCTCTGTTCAACTTTTCTCCTGTCTACTTAGACACCTCTTTGAAACGCTATGACTTCTGGAAACACAGTTTTGCACAACATTGACTCAGGACAGCTTCATTATTTTGTACCTGGGAAACTTAAGTCTCAGGAGCATTAAGCTACTTAAGTCTTATTTAATGACAGAACCTTGTCTAATAGGTGTCCAGCATTCATTGTACTGTGCCTCACTATAAATTCCTTTTCATGGTGAATAATTTATATTTTCGGAAATATCAGGTTTAGACTAATTTAACTGTTAGTTAGTGTATCAGTTGAGCCAGAGAATAAAGATGAAAACCCTAAGTCATTGTTTAACTATGTGTCTCAGAATCTCTGTAGAGTCTGTCATCGTTTCCGCGCCCCTCCCCCCCAAACAGATTCCCAGTAGCCACTTTAAATTTCTGAATCAGATTTACTGAGTATGCTATGCTGTGATGTGTAGCAGGGCCACTGTACTGTTTGGATCTTCAGAGTGATTATTCCAAAGCACAGCTAGAATCAAAAAACACTGTTAGGTCGCCAATTTTTTAGGCATGTAATTACAGCCTGCTGTGATGGAGTAAAAAATCAATGATTTAATACCTGTAGTATATAATGAATTAAGAAGGTAAGCTTCTTCATGTTTTTAAAGCTTCTTTAATGGATTAGAAATATAGTGACTGAAAATAATGTTAAGTGTTTATGTTGGGATTTTATAAATACAGCAGACATCTTGATTCAGACTCCAAGGACTTGGAATCCATGATATAATGACCAACAGAGCTAACAATTACCTTTAAACAATACATAGAAAAAATAATAATTCTTCTACAATCCAGAGCTTTTAAACCTAGCTGTACATCAGAACCATCTGGAAAAGTTAAACAACAACAACTTAAACTTAAAAAGAATAGATTTCCTCGTTTCACCCCAGTCCTTCTGAATGAAAATCTCTGGGATCAAGGCTTGAGAATCTGGGTTTAAAGCTTCCCAGGTGATTTGTTTGCGGTCAGCCTTGGGGAATCACTGCTCTAAATTAGTGATTTGTAGTCCTGGCAGCACATTACAATCAAATGGGAAGCTTTAACACATTGACTGCCATGTGAGTTGCATTTAACTCAGGCTAGTTTTGAGCCTGGGGCCTCGTGAAGCAAAACCCTGCAATTGGTTCACGAAAACCTTACTTGTTGATGTTCATTGTTACAATTAATATTGACAATTTAATTCTAAAAACATGGATTGAGTTGCATATAACTCACACACAGAAAACAATAAAAAATAACAAATTAGAAAGGACCATTTTGTTTTAATAAAACACTGCAGCCCCAGGGAAAAAAGGTTTTTTTCGAGTGTGGCAGTCAATGTGTTAAAAAGTACTAAATAAAAATAATGGATTATTGAGTCTAACCCCTAAAAAGCAAAAACATTCTCTGGAGGGAGACACCAGCAGTAGTATTTTTAAAAGGTCCCCAGTGATTCTCATGCAAGACTTTGCTTATTTTTTTTAAGAAATTAAACTTTTAAGATGATATAGGTCAGTCGTAAGAAATAATAGAGATCCCCTATGTTCTTTATTAGGTTTCTCCCATTAGTAACATTTTGCAAAACTATAGTAAACTATAGCAACCAGGACATTGACATTGATACATTCAAGGTACAGAACATTTCCATCACCACAAAAATCCCTCAAGTTGCTCTTTTATAGCAGTATCCACTTCCCTGCCAGTCTCTCCTTGATCCCTGGCAACCAGTCACATGATCCGTTCTCCAATTCTGTATTTTGTCATTTTAGGAATGTCGAAAACATTTTCTAAAAGGCAATGACCAACTTTCCAAATAGGGCAAATAATGCTATGTATCATGATTAAGATATAATTAATTAATAACAACATAACTAGTAGTACTGCTGTCCAAAGAAAACATTATAAATGTTACTGAGTGCCTCTTCTGGCCAAACACTAGATAGAAAATATTGAGCACACTCTCAAAGAGCTTAAAATCCAGAGGTAGAAAACAGATATTAAATTATGATAGGTGTTTTGAAATACAATGCAGTGATTAGAGAGAATGACATAGACATATTTTGTATATTGAAAACCAGAGAAGTAATTTAGATAGATGATAGATTGAACCCTGATAACTCTCTAAATGGAGTATCTTTAATCCCCAAACTAGACTTTTTTCCACTAATACTATTAATAATTACGAGAAATTATTCTATTCACTAGTTTATGCTGGGCTATCTCTGTCTCTGATTACTCTAAAGTTATTTGATAGTTTACCTTTTTGGGGGGAAAGAGGAAGGATGTATCTCTGGCCTCCTTTTCTTTCCCCAAAGGATACATTTCAAATGCTGAATAGAATAGTATACAACCCATGGTTATTTATTAAACAACTCTTTTCATTTGTGATTTGGAACATTCTCTGTTAATAGATTTCCTGACTAAATGGCTGTAAGCACATGTGATAGCCATATCTTTATAAAAATACATATTAAGAATGTTTTTTAACAGCTTGTAAACAACTCTGTAGATTTGTAGGGTAAGTTACAAATCTGTTTACTATAAAGTGTGCAACATCTGTCAAAAAAGATTACTATGGTGGGGGTTAATTTAATATAGCTGAATAGTTTATCAGATATAATATGTGGCCGAAATTTAAAAGCTGTTCTGAAATAATTCTTGGACCAGTTTTCAATTGCAGATAAAAACAAAGTATGGAAGTAATATTTTGAGTGTGTATGATAAACATGTTGAAGCATACATTAATATAATTTCCTTATAGGGAGTTAGTTTTGGCTTTTCATAGAAGGAGGTATTTGCCAACTACTCTTGCATTACTTTAAGTTAAGAAGTTATTCTACTTTGCTTATTTTATTAAGTAACAGAGGTCTTAATAGTTTTCTTAACGTTCTTATTACCACATAACAATTTATATTTAGAATTATACTTACTGATAGTAGAGAGAAATAGATATGTTTCCAGATGGCGATAGTTTCTAAGGCCATTGTCATTGCATTTCTGCATTAACTATAAGGTTATAAAGAAATGTTGGAAAATTCGGCAAGAATTTTCAGTTGTCACATGTAGCATTTAGTGTTTCTGTTTTATTCTGTTTTGTTTTTCCTATTTCTTCCCAGTCTTGTAGTTAAACACAGTTTGCACAAAGACTTGGAGTACTTTTCTTTGGGTATGCTGAATAGTTGGCCTGTGGTCTTCAGTGATGACTAGAGGTTCCCATATCTTAATGTTTAAATCAGCAGTATTTGAAATAAATTGTGCTTGTCAGATAAAATTTAGAAAGCCAAGTTATTTAAAGAGGTAATTAATAAGACATGTGAAATGTAGTACCTCGAAATCCTTATTTTCCCAAATCTTTATTAATTAAGATGGGGGACGTGAGGTGGGGAGAGGTTGGTGGCTATGGGAGGGTTCAGAGAAGGGACACTATCTTAGGGATTAGGCATTGGAAACCTGATAGAAAATCAACTTGGCTGGGCACAGTGGCTCACATCTGTAATCCCATCACTTTGGGAGACCAAGATGGAAGGATCACTTGAGGCCAGGAGTTCGAGACCAGCCTGGGCAACATGGTGAGACCTCATCTCTACAAAAAAATAAAAAGTTTAAAAAAAGAAGAAAATTAGCCTAGAGCCAAAGAAGTCCTAATTGGTTTCCTGTATTTAGATATCTTACGTACTTAATTGGTGCCACTGGTACTATTTACTGCTCAGAAACTTAAAAAAAGTATATGATTCTGTGCTGGAAACACGAACATGTTTAAAGAGTTTGAACTGAGGATGAAATAATTTTGCTATGTCTTTTGAAATAGCACTTGATTCTATGCATATCTTATTTAACATATTCAATACCATGTTTTTGTGTCAGTTGAACAGAACTAGTCAGTTTAGAGATGTGTGTAAGGGATTTACAGAAAATATTTAAATGTTTAAGCTGACTGCAAGACTTTTAGTATGAACGGGTGCGGTGGCTCACTCCTGTAATCCTAGTACTCTGGGAGGCCAAGGCAGGAGGATCAGTTGAATTCAGTAGTTTTAGACCATCCTGAGCAAGAATGAGACCCCGTCTCTGCTAAAAATGGGAAAATTAGCCGGGCCTTGTGGCGCATGCCTGTAGTCCCAGCTTGGGGGACTGAGGCAGAGGATCGCTTGAGCCCAGGAGTTTGAGGTTGCTTGAGCTAGGCTGGTGCCACGACACTTGCCTGGGCAACAGAGCAAGACTCTTGTCACCAAAAAAAGAAAGAGAAAAGAAGAAACAATACTAAAACTCTACTCAGGGTGACAGTGAGACTCTGTCTCGAAAAAAAAAAAAGATTTTTAGTATAACCTAAATAACCTAGAAATTATTTTTTATGTTTAAAATCTGGATTGAATTAGAAATTTTTCTCAGGAATTCTGCATTTTTATGTACTTTGTCTTTTAGTTTATTGATAAACTGAATTATTTTTGGTAACATTAGGTAAGCATTTTCTGGAATAGCTTAAACCAACTTTTTCTCTTTTAAGCTTTGATAGGCTATTCCATTTTTATTTCTAAATTTATACAATTTTTACATAAAATTGCCCAAATGGAAAAGAACTGTAGGCTTTGAGGATTTGTCTGTTAATTATTTAGTGTGTATTTTTTTTTTTTTTTACTGTGTGTATTTTCATGTTACTTAAAGGAAACTGGACTATTGTCATATTCTTTAATTCACTGTCAGAGTGATTGGTAGCTTAGATAACCTGCAATGCCATCAATAATTTCCTAATACTTCTTGCACCTTAATTCAAGTTTTTCTTTGACTTGATTTACTAAGTAAAAGATCAACAAGCACAGTGTAGACAGTAAATTCCTGAAATAGGATTATGGCTCCAAGCATGCAGGCATTTATGAATCGAGGTGCATGTTGCCAAATTGCTCTAGCCATGTTAGAATATGAGACTTAGAATATAGATATAAAAAAAGAGGAGGGATAGAGAATTCTAGTTATTTATTTAAATAGGATGGAATTTTTTTTCTTTTGTCTTAAAAATCTGAGATTAAATATTATTTCCTTAAGCAAGCTCTTCCCAAACCCCCAGACTAGAGCTGGGTAACCTTTTTGCATCTTACATAGCTCTTTCCACTTTTTCTTCATTACACATACAGTAGTTTATGTATTTGGGGCATTAGGTGATTGTCCCCAGCCCCCACCTCTGACTTAAACTCTGTAAAGGCTGACAAATAAATGATACTTTGTCAGCTGCATCTAACACAGTTTATATTTTGTTGAGTGAATGACAAAGGAAAAGAACTGCTTTGGTTTGGCTGGCATGTGGTATTTATGAGAATAGTGAGAGCTAGGAAAGGTAGATTGAAGTGAAATTGTAGAGCTATGAATGAATAACTTAGAAGTTTGAATTTTATTATTTTAGTATAAGTGTTCCATGAAAGTTTTGAAAGGAATTTGGGAATAAACTGGTTATGGTATTCCCCCCCTTATCCTAGGATATACATTCCATGACCCCCATGCCTGAAACCAAGGATAGTACCAAACCCTGTACATACTATTGTCTTTTTCTGTACATACATACCTGTGATAAAGTTTAATTTATAAATTAGGCAAAGTAAGAGATTAACAACTAATAATAAAATAGAACAATTATAACAATACACCAGCATCACTACTCTTGTACTTTGGGGACCATTATTAAGTAAAATAATAGTTACTTGAACACAAGCACTGTGATAGTGGGACAATCTAATAATTGAGATGGCTACTAAACTGACAGCGGGGGCGCATATACAGCATGGATACACTGGACAATTCCTGAGTCGGGTCGAGTGGGATGGTGCAAGATTTCATCATGCTGTTTAGAATGGTGCACAATTTAAACTTATGAATTATTTCTGGAATTTTCTATGTAATATTTTCAGACCATGGTTGACCATGGGGGTAACTGAAACCACAGTAAGTAGAACTGCAGATATTGGTGTGGGGGTGGAATACTGTAGTTGGGTTTTAGAACTGACCTGGGAACTATATGAAATAGATTAAGGAAAGACTTAAGATATGAACTAGTTAGAAAACTAGGAAATAGTAATGGAGTCTGAACTAGAATAGTGACTAGCACAGGAATCAGTCAGACAGTGAATGTTAATTGCTTCCTGTGTGCTAGGCATTGTGCTGCTAATCTCTGGATATATGGCAGTGAACAAGGAAGATAGGGTGCGTGCTCTTTGATTGAACATATAGTCTATCATGGAAGCAGATATACGGTAAACAACTACAGCTGTTACTAATGCTATGGAAAAAAAGGGTGGGGGATCCTTGTAAACAGGGCAAAGGCCCTGAAGTGGTTAAGAACATGGCATGTTTGATGAACAGAGGGGGTTAATATGGCTGGTGGAGAGGAGAGTGTCTCAAGACAAGAGTAGATTGGAAAGAAACTTCAGATGAAAAGCAGTGATTAAAGAAATAACTGGCTATGCGTGGTGGCTACCACCTCTGATGCGTGGAGGCTGAGATGGGGGGATTGCTTAAGACCAACCTAAGCAACATAGCAAGACCCCATCTTTACCAAAAAGAAAAAAATTAGCCAGGTGCAGTGGTACAGGCCCGTAGTCCCAGCTACTCAGGAGGCTGAGGTGGGAGGAGCCTTAGAACGCAGGAGTTTGAGTCTACAATGAGCTATGATTGTGTGTCACTGCACTCCTGCCTAGGTGGCAGAGCGAGACCCTGTCTCCAAAGAGAGAGAGAGAGAGAGAGAGTGTCTCAGAGAGAGAGAGAGAGAGAGAGAGAGAGAAGGAAAGAAATTGATAGGACTTCTCAATTGTAGAAGAATTAGATAACGTAGGTTTCAAGAATGGATGTTTCATCATTTTTTATGATACCAACTATATATTAATGTATAACTAATTGCTATCTGGAAATAATGTTTCTACTTTTGAAAAGCAGAATATAGAGACCTTGAAGGTTGGAATTTTAATATGTTTTTTACAGATTGTTTCATTTGCGCTAACCAGAGTAAAATCACGAGTATGTGTTAGAAAGTCTTTAGATTAGCAACTTCAGGTAAAAGTATCAAACATATACTTCCTTTGCTTGTCCCAATGGGAATAAAATTTACATGTTTCTAAGGTCAGACATCAGCAGGAAACACAAGGAGTTTATTGGGAGGCCATAGGAAACACCAGTTGCAGGAATTAAAAAAGAAAGGACTTCTTGTTTCAGTAAAATGGCACATTTCCCTATTTGTAGTGGCTTTTAAAAAATGGGATTTATTTAGACAATAGTGATAAAGAGAATAGAGAATAAAATTTGTCCATGTGAAGTAATAGTCATGGATTAATTGTTCCTTAAGTTTGCTATGAATGTGTGCTTACAGCAAAATTGGTTATAAAAACACAAAGAACATTGACACAGGGTACCTTGGTGAAGAAAAAGAAAAAAACAGAAAAAACATGATTTTCACACAAATCCTGGGAATTTTATGGTTTAGTTGGCTCTATTCCATATTTATCTTGTTTTTAATTTCAAGCGTCTCTTAGAGAAAAATTTAAAATAATTGTCTTCATAGATTTAGTCTTGGACTATTTTATTGGTAGCCTAACTTAATTTTTACATTTTCAACAAAATTCTATGAACTCATTGTCAATAGACATATAAAATAGGGATAGCACAGAGATTATATTATTTCCATAAAGGCATTTTTATTAACTAGAATGCTTACATTTGGATTAGGAGCTCTGGAATTAAATAATTAATTATACAGTCACTAATGGCTTGAATATTTATGTTTTAAAGTTGGGAATGCTGTCAGAAATTTTAGTTCATAACATTCCAAAGAATTATTTTGTTGATGATATTCTAGTTTTCATCAAATCAGTGAGGACAGTTGATGTCATGCATAAATAACCATATATGCATGCATATGTACTATACACTTTTAAGTATATACTCTTACATATTATACTTGCATACATAGTCTTTCGTCAGCTGACTGGCTAACCCTACTTACCGAGGGTGGTGCTTGCTTTTTAGTCCTGACAAATTAAACGCAGCAACAACCCTCTTCAACCTGATCACAATTTGGAAAAATACAAAATGCAGATTGGTTGATGTCAAAAAGTATTTTAGATTGGGGTCTTCACAGTCTGGCCTCCCTCCTCTTTCTCTAAAATTCAGTAGTCATATAGGTTATAAAGTATACAACTCCAGGGAGTGTCCCTAGAGTTAACAGCACAAATATACACAGCAACCCTGAGTTTTTATAGTTTTCATTAGATTATATTTATTACTGTTGCTCTTTGTAGTAGGTTTATTTGTATAATCATTATATAGTCAGCCCTCGGACAGAAAAATAGTATGTAAATAGTTATTATGCTGTATTGGTTTTTTAATTCATTTTAATTCATTTTTTTAAATTGTATATATTTTTTTTTACTGTGTTATTTTTCATCCCAGTATTTTCTATCTACAGTAGGTTGAATCCATGGATGCTCAGAGCTGAGTGTACATTATAAAACCTTTTTCTCCCTTACATCGTTATTTGTTGAGCACGTGCTGTAAAGTATGTTCTAGAAACTGAAAGGATTTTCATAAATGCAGAATATGGTACCCTCCCCTCCTGGATCTTACAGTTTGGTTGGTAAAATAGGATATAGGTCATGTATAATAGAAGACAAGAGCAATGTAGATAGTATGGGTCTTGGTATATAAGAGAGGGTGACCCAGAAATACCTAAAATTCTCTATGTAGAGCGTGGATCAAACAGATACATAAAACTAGATTTTTAGGCCCGATTTATTAACATTACTGTTTTTACTTTTTTCATTAGCATGTTGGCAGATAAACTGAACATGACTCCAGAAGAAGCTGAAAGGTGGATTGTGAATTTGATCAGAAATGCAAGACTTGATGCCAAGATTGATTCTAAATTAGTGAGTATTATGTTAGTTATGCTATGTACTAAATACCAATTGCTGATTATTTTGTATTTTTAGAAATTTTGAAGAAGTTAGGACATCTTATTTTTTGTTAAGAATTTATTTTGTTTTAATGTATAATAGTTCTTTGAAGGCAACAGCAGCGTCCTTTTTCTTGCTAGATAAATGTTGTCATCTTTATACAGTGTATAAAAATATATGCAGTAGTCATGTAGTGTTGTTATATCATGCTCATTAATTACCTGGGAAATTCAGTCATTATCATTATAGGATCAATTTCCTTCTGTTTCATTTTAGGGCCATGTGGTGATGGGTAACAATGCAGTCTCACCCTATCAGCAAGTGATTGAAAAGACCAAAAGCCTTTCTTTTAGAAGCCAGATACTGGCCATGAATATTGAGAAGAAACTTAATCAGAATAGTAGATCAGAGGTAAGAACCACACATTTTCTACTCTGTCTGGGATTTAGGAACAATGTAACATAATTGTTACATGACCTTTTTTTGAGACAATATCAGTATCAGTTGTACCTGATTTTTATTGCTATTTAAAGATATGAACATTTTGTTTAAGAAATTACTAAACTGAAGTGAATTTTTTCTTAGATGTATTATATGCATTAGTCAAGAAAACTGAAAAAAATTGTGTTGCTCATTTGTTATAACTATTTTTCTTCTCCTTTTACTCTTCCTGTGTGACTTCATTAATTCATTTCCTCAGGGTTTTCAACACATCATTTTGATACTGGCAGATGATAACTTACATGTGTAGCCCTCTTTCAAGTGCTTGAAATGTGTGCTCTTTCTAAATCTAAAGAAATGATTCTGTAAAAACATTGATCTTATTATATCTATTAGTGCTGATCTTAAATAAATTTCATTTCTGATGCTCATATCAAAATAATTACATCACCCTTTTTGGTAGAGGTCCTGTGTATTATATGTTGAAGGAATTTGAATGGCCTTATAATTGTGGAATCCTAAACTATCTTTAATGCTTTTTAGACGTTATGATTATGTATAACTGGATAGATTATGTATAACTGGGTAGAAAGTCATTAGGAAGCAGTTGTGGGACTTTCAAAGACCCCATTTGATTGAAATTTTAGGGACAGATTGGTGTCCTTAGAACAGTCCTTTAGTTTCAAAAGAGGAAGACTCATTAGAATTGGAATTGCATATTCCAGCCAAGTCTAGGATAGCTGAGCCTGGAATATAACTTACATGATTTTTTTTTCTGTATGCTTCAGGATCAATTTGTATGGATTATTGTTCCAATGTTGGTGATACTGTAATTGTTACATTGTGTAATTGGCTTAAAGGTATCTCAGGTAACATTTTGATGTGTTTATTTTGTTCTAATTGGAACATCTGACATTTAGTAATTGCGGAATTTATGATCTTAGACTGGCTTGACAGGAGTGGTGCTAAAGTAAATGCCATGTCACTTTTTTCTATGTTAGCTTTTTTAGAAAGTATTTTCTTTTCACCCTGTCAATTTTTCTCTGTATATTTTAGGCTCCTAACTGGGCAACTCAAGATTCTGGCTTCTACTGAAGAATTGTAAAGAAAAGATGAAAAAACTATAAAAGAAAGATGAAATATTAAAACCATTATAATAAAGGGTAACATACTTTTTAGAAATAATTAAATACTGAATATAAATTTTGGAGAATTTGAATAAAATTGGCTATGGTGTATTTTATTTTGTTATGAATTCTCTTGTATGTGCAAGTATCTGTTTTTTTAACTTCTTATTTTGAAATAAGGGAGTTACAAAAATAATACAGAGAGGTCCATGTAGGTTGAACCCAGTTTCCCCCAATTTTTTCATCTTGAGTTACTGTATACAATATGAAAATCAGGATATTGACATTGGTACAATGTGTGTAAGTAGTTCTGTGCCATTTTCTCACATGTGTAGTTTTTTTATCACCAGCACTTCAATCAAGATACAGAACTATCATCATCACAAAGATCTCCCTCATGCTACTCTTTATAGCCACACCTAGCCCTACCAGTTCTAACCCCTGGCAATCACTAATTTATTCTTCATCTCCATAATTTTGTCATTATGAGAATGTTATATAAATGGAATCATACAGTATGCAGCCATTTGAGATTAGCTCTTTTCATTCATCACAATGCCCCTTGTGATCTATCTGAGTTGTCATATATATCAGTAGTTTCTTCCTTTTTATTGCTGAATAGTATTCCATGGTATTGATTTACCAAATTGTTTAACCATATTCCTACTGAGGGATGTTTTAGTTGTTTCCAGTTTGGGGTTATTACAAATAAAGCTATAGTTCCTTAATTTCCTAAGGTGGCTCCTTAGTCACTCACTGTATGGTTACAGAGATTAAATAGGAGTATAAGTTGAATTTAATAAACGCCTCTCTAAATGTTACACACACACACACACACACACACACACACACACACACACACACACACACACACACACACACACACACACACACACGGTTTACTGGATACCCATGGTATTTAGTATAAAGTCCTCATAGAGTCTCTTTTACACAGAAGTGGTTTGATTTTTCACTTTGGTTGTTGAACTAAAACCCAGTCAGATAATAGAAATTTCTGTTTCTGCTCTCAAGGGGTGGTACAAAGAAAGATAAAAGATACATGCATATTGTTCTTTTATCTGACATCTGATCAGGCCACCCTCAGTGTTCAGTTAAATTTAGAGACTATAGTTGTTAAATCGCATGTGTCACTGAAAGAGCATAGAGACCTCCCAATACTAAACTTAGAGCAGGGGGTCCACAAACTTTTTCTGTAGAAGGCCAGATATTAACTATATTAGGCTTTGCAGGCCATATGTTCTTTGTTGCAACTACTCAACTCTGTCAAATAGCACAAAAGCAGCCTTTGTATGTAAATGAATGCTGGTGGCTGTGTTCCAATAAAACTATTTACAAAAACAGGCCAAGGGCCAGACTGTCTCACTTGCTGTGGTTTCCAACCCCTGACTTGGAGTGTTGGTACTTCTAAGCTGCAGTCAGAAAGTACTGAAACTAGAGGGAAGCTGACTGGTCGGGTAAGCCAGGTGCTAATTTATTCTTCTGTAACCAGTGTTGTAGAAATGCCAAGTATAAGGCAGGAAAAAAATACAGAGAAATATAAAGAGGATTATTGGTAGTACAAAATGGTCAGGATTTATGGAGAAACAAGTACCAAAGAGTGACTTCAATAACAAGATAGACCCTTACGTGTAGGAGCTAATTCCATGAATCAAAAGTCGCAATCTATAACAAATAGAGCTGTAATTATACAAAACTATACAAAATTGTATACATTACTCAGGCAATGTAGAAATGAAAACCTTAAGTTTTGATAACTGGTTCGATAGCAGGTAAAATGTTTCAGTAAGGTGTTGAGCACAAAATAAGTACTACTAATTTGCCTGTGTGTGTGTTTCTTTTTTGCCTTTCAATAAATAGACTCTCCTATGTGTCAGTAGCTTTTACAAACACACTAAAGAACAAGCATTCATGAAGCTTACATTAAAAAATGTTGCTGTGACTGGACATGGTGGCTCATGCCTATAATCCCAACCGTTTGTGAGGCCTATGCAGGAGGATCACTTAAGCCCAGGAGTTCGAGACCAGCCTGGACAACATAGTGAAACCCTATCTCTAAAAAAAGTTTAAAAATTAGCCAGACGTGGCAACACCTGTAGTCCCAGCTACGTGGAGGCTGAGGCAGGAGGATCACTCGAGCCCAAATTTGAAGCTGCAGTGAGCTGTGATTGCACCACTACACTCCAGCATGGATGACAGAGCAAGATCCTGTCTCAAAAAAAGTTGTGGTGTAAATTTTTTTCTATGCATTCACAAACATGTGTTTCACACACACAGTTGACCCTTGAGCAATACAGGGGTTAGGGATGCTGACCTACACAGTCAAATCCACATATAATTTTGACTTCCCAAAAACTTATCTACTAATAGCCTACTCTTGACTGGAAGCCTTACTGATAACATAAACAGTTGATTAACACATTTTGTATGTTATAGGTATTATATACTGTATTCTTACAATAAAGTAAGCTAGAGGAAAGAAAAATATTAGGTTATTAAGTATGAGATGTCCAATTTAAGTACTAAGTTTGACAGTTGATACCTCTGACATTGCACTTTTGACACTTCTTGTTTTATTTTTATTGTGAAGATACATCCTCATTCTTTGAAATGCACTGTTTGGCTTATGATTATCTTTTAAATTCTTTTTTGGAGCATTTTTTTGTGAATCCTTGGGTAAGTCAGAAATTAGTGTTATTTTTGAATGAGTTTGTTATAGAACCAATGCTGCACAGACAGCTCAAAATATTAATGAAGTGTTTGGGAAGGATGTGGCTAATGAACGCACAGTACATCTATGGCTTGAGAAGTTCCGTTTTGGTGATTTTAATCTTGAAAATGAGCCATGTGGGTGACCTAAGACCAAGGTGGGTAATGATGAGCTGAAAGCTGTAATGGAAGCGAATCCATCTCAACCCATGCATAAATTAGCAGCAAGGTTTGACATTACTATTCCAGCAATATTGGACCATTTGAAACAAATCCACAAGGTAAAGAAGCTGAATAGATGAGTTCTGCATGAATTAAATGAACATCAGAAGAGAAACCATCTTGAAGCTCTACTTTCTTTGCTGTCACGACTAAAGGCAAACCATTTCTACATCGTATTGTTAACATGTGATGAAAAATGGATTTTTTTGGACAGTTGCAAGCATTCACCACAGTGTTTGGACAAAGATGAAGTGCCAAAACACAGTCCAAAACTGAATATTCATCAAAAAAAGCTGTGTCTGGTGGTCCAGCGCTGGTATTTCCACTACAGCTTCATGAAACCTGGTCAGTCGATGACAGCAGGAGTCTACTGCAACCAATTGAATAAAATGATGAGGATGCTTGTGATGAAGCAGCCAAAATTGGTCAATAGAGACAGGCCAATCCTCTTGCAAGACAATGTTCTACCATGTATTGCACAAACACTGCTCAAACTACAGCAGCTGGACTTGGAAACTGTCATCCACCATAGTCACCAGACCTTGCACCAACTGACACTACTACTTCCAGGTTTTGGACCACTTGCAAGAAAAAATATTCAATTCTCAACAAGCTGTGACAAACGCTTTTCATCACCACTTGCTCTCCAGGCTTCTTTGCTGCTGGCATAAACAAGCTACTGTTAAAATGGCAAAACTGTGTCAGTAGTTTAGGCACGTAATTTGATTACTTATACTACTCATTTGAGCTATAATAAACTAACTTTTGGTTCAAAATCGCATTTCATACTTAATGACTTAATATTAAGAAAATCATAAATAAGAGAAAAGATATTTACTTATTCATTAGGTGGACGTGGATCATCCTGAGGGTCTTCATCCTTGTCATCATCTTCATGTTGAGTAGGCTGAGGACAAGGAGGAAGAGGAGGGGTTGGTCTTGCTGTCTCAGGGTGGCAGTGGTGTCAGAGGTGGAGGAGGTGGAAGGAGAGGCAAGCACACTTGGTATAACTTTACAGAAATACATAGTAATTTCTGGCTTTTGCTTTTTCATTTCTATAAAAATATTTTTATATGGTACCAATCCCTTTTCCACCATTTGCTTTAGGTTCAGTTCCCATATCATATAAGGGCCTATGTCATAAAAGAAGTCAAAAGCAGTCTCAAATTTTCAGAACCCTTCTACCAGAATGTCAACCTGTATCTTCCTCATCATCTGGCACTTGTTCAGAAGCACTCATCTCCGTCAAGTTATCTTGTTTTAATTCCTCTAGTGTGGTCTATTAGCTCTTGAATTTCTCCACAATCCATAACTTGAAACCCTTCACTCCCCCGCTTTTTTGCCATATCCACAATCTCTTACATGATTTGCCTTATTGGCTCTGTTGTAAATCCTGTGAAGTCATGCACATCTGGACGCAGTTTTCTCTAGCAGGAACTTATTGTTTCAGGCTTGATGGCTTTCATGGATTTTTCTGTAACAATAATGGCATTTTCAAGGGTAGAATTCTTCCAGACTTTCGTGATATTTTCTCTATCAAGCTTCTCTTCCATAGCATTGACAATGTTTTACATAGAGTACTGTGTGTAATAAGGCTTAAAGGTCATTATGGCTGAATTAGAGACACTGTGTTGGAGGGTAAGTAGACCACTTTGATGCCTTTGGTATTGAACTCAAGGGGTTCTGGGTGGCCAGTGGCACCGTCTAATGCCAAAAGAACTTTAAAAGGCAGTCTCTTACTGACAAGGTACTTCTTGACTTCAAGGACAAAGCCTCAATCCAGAAAAAGGGTACAAGTTGTCCAGGCTTTCTTGTACAACCAAAAGACTGGCAGCTGGTGTTTACCTTTTACCTTCAAGACACAGGGGTTAGTGGCTTTATAGATAAAAACAGTCCTGATCATAAACGAAACTATATACAGAAAACAGTAGAGTTAGCCTAACTCCTCCTGCCTTAAATCCTGGTGCTCGCTTCTCTTCCTTACTGATAAATGTTCTTTGTGGAATTTTTTTTTCCAGAATAGGGCACTTTGATCTGCATTAAAAATCTGTTCAGACAGACATCCTTTCTCCTGAATGATTTTCTTAATGGCATCTGGGAACTCATCTGTTGCATCTTGGTCACCAGAAGCTGCTTCTTTTCTCTTGACATTTTTTGAACCCAAACCTCTTTCTGAAATTATCAAACTATCCTTGGCTGGCATTAAATTCTCCAACTTTAGATCCTTCATCTTCCTTTTAACTTGTCATGTAATGACTTTGCTTTTTCTCAAATCATATTAGCATCTATAGATATGACCTTCTTATAGCGATCATGTGCCACATAAAAGCTGCCTTTTCAATATGAGATAAAAAGGTATTTTGCAAAAAAGTGCAAGGATTTTGTGCCTGCTGGTATAGCTGAAATGATGGCTTCATGAATTTCCTTTTCTTTTTTGACAATGGTCCTTATGCTGGATTCATTTACCTTGAAATGGTTGGCAGCCACAGCTGCAGACCTCAATCTATGGTATATATGAAGCACTTCCACTTTTTCTTGTAATGTCATGAGTTTTCTCTGCTTGGGAGCACTTCAAGCCTCACTAGTGGCACATAGTTTAGTTCTCATGGTGTTATTTGAGGTGTACAGTATTGCACTAAACATGATGAAACATACACGAGGACCATGGGAGATCACTTTTTACTGCAGTATGCAACTTACTGGAGAGATGAACTGCTCACAAGGAGATGAGTAGTGTCACATGACATTTTAAGCACATACAACACACATGAGCCCACCGAAATAGTAATAGGAGGTGGCTATGAAATTATTACAGTAGTACAGTATGTACTGCAGTGAATTTTATGCAGTTATTTAATATTGCATCTTTACATTTGTTTACATTTCTCTCAATTGCAAATGGCACCATGTACAGTCTGTGTTTGTGTAAGTTTTGATGAATTTTAACTTTTTATAATAGATTTGTGTACATTTTATGGTAGTAAAAGATAGACTAGTATCTACATATATTTTAATGCATTCATGACATACCTTTTTCTTAATTTTTTCAATATTTCTAGGCTATGTGTTTTGTCTGATTTTTTCCAATTGTTGCATTGTTCAAAGGTCAATTGTAGTTGGTTAATGCCTGTTCAAGACTGTCATTTTCATTTGTTTATGGATGATACCCATCTTATTCACTACAGAATCCCTAATGTCTGGCTCATATTAGGCCCTAAATAAATTATTGAATGAATAAATGAATGAATGTTCAGAATGATATAATGGAAAGACTACAGACTTGAAGGTAAAAGGTTGAAAAACAAGTGTACTTGCCAGAAAACTTTAATTTTCTTTCTGTTATTATCAGATGATATTGACCAAAATTATGTATTTCTTATTCTCTGATTTCCTAATCTTTCTAACGACAATGTTTACTATTTTGATGCCTGTCTATTTGGGATTAAGCACCGATAAATAAATAAGTAAACAACAGAAAACCCCATCACAGCCCTTCTCTCCCTAAGTTCACAGTGTAAGCCTGGGAGAGACACACAAACATAAGACAATATGGTAACCACCATTATATGTGGAAACAGACTTAGGAAGAGCTGCTGTAAGATACATTCTTTTTATGGTTAAAGTTAGTTGAGGGCTCGTTAAAATTGTCAAGATATGGCAATTTATGAAAAGTTTCATAAAAGTTATCTTTCTCTTGGTCTTGACTCTGGTAATGGTGGAAATAAAAATGGACAGAGGCAGGTACACTAAGATCTTACATGTTTTCCCTCCTCTCACCTACCCAGTTGTCAGGACAACAGCTGGACAGCATACAAAACTATTGGGCTTCCAAATTCGCAATACTCTGAACTCGTTTGTTTGCCGGCCTACGGTTGATCCCCAAATATGACCACTGTTTTGCTTTCCAGCTGGTGGATGTGTGAACAAAGGAAAGTGGCACAGGTATCCTCAAATGCCCTTGAAGTACCTCGAAGAGGTCACTTGGGAAGTAAACCCTTTTGGTTCTCATGCCACTGCTAACACAGGAGCAATTGAAAGCCTAAATCGGGTGGGTTTGCCCAGCAGTAAGAAAAGTAGTCAACAAGGTCAGAGCCAAACTATCTGCTAGAGTGAAATGTTTAAAGCTTCCAATGAGGTTTTAATTAGACAGAAAAAAAAAAAAAAACCCACAAAAAACAACCAGCCTGCTGTCAAACTGTTTTGTGTGTTTCCCATGCATAATTTACTCCCGTGTAGTTTGAATTCTCTCAGTGATCAAGCCATCCTCTGGAAAAGCGTTAACTTCTTGGAGAGGTAGCACAAACACTGTTATGTTTTGTTAATTTTTCATCTCATGTATTTAATAAACTGTTTGACTGTTAGAATCTGTAAGAAATAACATTAAGGCATCTCCTATTTTGGTCCTAAAACTGTGACTCTTGTGCTGACTTCCATGTAGTCTGAGGAGGTTGGGAGAATTATGCCACATTGATTCATTTTGTTTTTAAGTGTTGTGAAGACAATTGAGGGGTGAAGAGATGTTGTTTGAAGTTGACATTTTGACATTTGGGAAATCGCTTGGGTACTTAGGCACAATTTCAGGTAAATAAGCTAAGTATACTTATGTGTGTATAAGTCTAATTGCTTAAAGGTACACCTGTAAGATTGCACTTTGATTGGTGACAGAAGGCAGCTGTTTGAGGACCAGAGGCATGGCTTATGTGCAGAATGACATGGAAAAAAAATAATTGAATCCCAGAAAGACAGTCTTAATTTAAACAGGATTTGAAATCTGGCAGCTCTCCTAGGAGAATAAAATACTATCAGATTGCATTTATTTGTGGATATTTTTTATCTTGCCTCTTCATTACCCATTAGGCATAGTAACTATGATTTGTTCACCTGGTACTCCCTCCACAGTAGGCAAAATAATAGATACATAGTGATATTTACTTGCTCACTGTCTACTCATTCAGGTAGACAAGTAATGTTTGGGAAATATTAAAGCAGTAGTCTGACAGAATGTGGCAAATGATGTCCTCTGGTTTTCTCTACTGAGGGAGTATGTGGCTTTGCATTTCATTTTAAAGACAAATGGTCTGTACAGAAAGGAAGCTCATTATTAGCTGTGTCTTTGTTCATTTAGCTAATCGGACCAGAGCTATTGGTCCATCTCTGCACAAGCCAGTGAGTGTTTCTCCACTCCTAGCCACAGATTTTCACCTTGAACTTTTGCCAGCTGTTTCCTAAGTGCATGTCTTTGGATGTGAGGGAGGCCTAAAAAGAATACAGATAGATCAGCTTAAAATCATTACAACTTTTTTTTGGAGACAGTCTCACTCTATTGCCAGAGCAAGACTTTCTGGGGTAGAATGCAGTGGTGTCAGCCTAGGTCACGGCAACCTCAAACTCCTGGGCTCAAGCAGTCCTTCTGCCTCAGCCTCCCAAGTAGCTGGAACTACAGGCATGCACCACCATGCCTGGCTAATTTTATTATTTTTAGTAGAGACAGAGTCTCACTCTTGTTCAGGCTGGTCTTGAACTCCTGACCTCAAGCGGTCCTCCCACCTCGGCCTCCCAGAGTGCTAGGATTATAGGCCTGAGCCACTGTGCCTAGCCCATCACAACTTTTTAAAACAATATAAAGCATAAAGCATGAATCTCTTAATGGCAGATCAGAATTTGTACCACATATGCTGCTATATGACAGGAGCAAAACTTAAGAAGCTGTGACAAACTTGGATATTAGAACTTTTGTCATCATTTTATTATCATTTCATTATAATTTACCTAAAAAATTAAATTTCTGCTGTTGAGTTAATATAACCAGTCCCAGAAAATAGTAGTTGGAATATAGATTATCTCATTGATTCAGAAATCATCAAGAGCTCTACATAACCAGTATGCCTCGTTTTAACAGATGACATAATTAGACAATGTTCTTAGTTGTCTAGCTCCCTTGCCCTAGGATTTGTGCCTAATTCTTTGAGGATTTATAGGACTCAAATGAGATTTCACTATCAAAAATGCTTATTTGCTTTATAATTTCACTTTTACTTAACATTCACCTATAATGATTTACATTATTTCAAGTGAGTTTCAAAACAATCTTACAATGTATATTGGGTATTAGTCTTAAGGTTTACCTAGTTGGGCATTTGGCAGCCTTTTCTTGTCTGACCATTAGTGATTGAGGAAATCTAAGAATAATTGATTATAAAGTAAAAAAAAAAGTATAGTGCCATACTAACAAAATTATGTCATTTGTAAGATGCTACATTATTTATATAAAAAACAGAGTGAAAGTTTAGGTAAGACATCATTCATCAAAATTTTTTAAAATAACTAAAAATTTGTTCTCTTCTAGAGCATCTAAGGAAAGAAAGTAAAAGAACTCCCTTTGGCATCTCTGGATATTTGAATAGACAACAAGGAAGAACTGTAGCTCTTTTTTTTTTTTTTTTAGCTAAATTATCTTAGGAACACTCTGCTCCAACATAGGAATGCCAGTGGAACAAGAGATGGTAACACAAGATGCACCAGGAGACTCGAGGTTTTGTGTGTTTGAAACTTATATTCCACTATAATGACTAAATTGTAGAGAAGCAAAACTAATGTGTGTATGTGTTTTTTTTAATTTACCCAATGTTTTTCTGATTCTGTCTTCTAGGAGTGAACAAACTCCTTTTGTTTTTTGTTTGTTTGCTTGTTTGTTTTAAAAAGTTCACTCTTAAGTTTTATAAAGCAATATAAGACAAGAGACAATGAAAAAGTTATATTGCAACTTTAACTTTTTAAAAATTATATGTATTTGTTTAAAATAGAAATGCCAAAGGCATATAAAGGTACAAAGTGGTATGCAGGGTTTTTCCTACATAATTTAAATCAGTAGGACTTTTTAAAATCCTTCAACTTTATATTTTACTGTAAGAGTAAAATAAATACAATGTTATTAGCTGAGTAGCAGATGAGGTCTCAATATTTAAAAGAACATAGATTTCTTCTCATAAACTTACTTTTGATTTTAATTCAAGAATAATTATGCTGGATGCTTATGTATGACTGGACAAAAAAACATGCGGTTGTATGTTTTGGCATATGTTCTTCCAGATTTTTCAGCGATAGTCATGATAACCAACAAGAGAAATTTAGATTGGAAGGTCTTTTTCTGTACCAGATTCTAATCACTACCCTAAGAAAAATTCCAACACCTACGGGTTACTTTTGGTTGAAGCCTTTATGTGTATACATGTTGATGACTTTTAATGGTGCAGAATAGGGACATGAAATTCAGAAAAATAAACTTTTGGAACATAATCAAATAATACCTGCATAATACCATACTCCTTTCCAGCACTATTACTGTTACTAGAAAGAGATTAAGTAATAATACATTGGTTAAAAATATAATGTTTTTATAATAGACTTTTTTCTTATCATTCATGTTTATAGCTTTCTCCTGAGAGCAGAATTAAAATTATAAACCATAGCTTTAACATATATCACTACTATAAAGGATAAGAATGGGTATGCACTCTCTCTCTCTCTCTCTCTCTCTCTCTCTCGTAGGAAAGTCTAGATTTTAGTATGAAACAGAGATGTGAGTGTTGTGCAATCAACAAAGCACTGTTGTGCAATAATTAAAGAATTTTTAAACTGAAGATTAAATTGGAATGTTGTTATAAACATAAGGGAAATGGCCAACATTTTTCTTTGTATCAAAAGAAAACTCATTTCTAAAAATAAGCACCCTGTTTGTGACGACCCTTTAAAATAGTTTTAAGTGATTCCATTCACAGATGAGCCTTTGGGTCTGCAGCACTTTGCCGTAAGTGGTTTGTTCTTTGATCCTGGAGCCTTTAATCAGGTGTGTATCAACAAGAAGGAAGCATTGCATAGCAGTATCACCAGCCAGACTCTGAATCCCTCTGAAGCACTGAGTCCCAAAAGGTTTCTTTTAGTAGAGGAATTTAAGGAAATGATGGTTAAAGTCAATTCTCATTTCTAAATTTTATTTTATCAAACTGAGGCAAACATGGGCCTTTTTAAAGTTACCAAATTTTAAAAATTTCCTTGGTGTAAAACAAAGGAAAGTGTTTTTATTTTCCATGTTTCTTTTAACTTTCCCAGAAATCAGAATTAAGTAACAGGAAGGACTGAGAATGTTACCTAGTCTTTTAAGGGTTGTTACCAACCTTCAGAATTCGATTCTTTTGTAATGAGAAATTGATTTAGTGTAATCTGAGTATCCCAGTTTACTTAGAGTGTCATGGATATTGTTTTAAGAAGTACAAGAACCAAAGAGTTATTCTTATACTCTTTTTACTCTCCTTCCAACCCCCACTCCAATCCCTATTTCTTATCACTGTCCATTCTGTCCTTTACAAAGATGCCAGACCTTGGTCTTTCCTTCCCTGTCCCTTTGCTCCCGCTATCTAAACAGTCATAAGCACGGTTTGGGTTTTTTTTCCCCCCAACAATAACTTAGTGATTAAGAACTAGGCTCGAATCCTTCTTTGCCACTTATATAATAACTTCTGTGGCTTGGGGGAAGTTACTTAACCTCCCTAAAGATTGTTTGCAGTACCTACCCCATAGGGTTGTGGGATTAAAGGAAACAATTCATGTAAAGCAATTAACACAGTGCCTGCCCTCAATTCAAGTTAGCCCCACTCACTTTCCTCTCTCTCCTTCCCGTTCCCCCCTTCTCATCTTCCACCTCTTGCGCTGAGTGCTTGGCACAGGGCAAACACCCAATAATATGGTAGTTCTCATTGTTCTTATAAAACTGCCTCTTCCTCTCCACTGAGTAAGCCCTTGTCATTTCTCCCCTAGAATACTCAATTTAGCTCATTAGTCCGCATTCTCTATTCATCTGTGTCCTTCACAGTAAAGTTCTGTATCCACTGACTTGAATTAGTAAAAATATAGTTTTTAAATCAAATCATACATTTAGAATTGGCAAATGAAACATTGCATGTTAATTCCTATTATCCTTTTGCTTTCAGATCATATCTAGTTGCTGTCTTGATAAATAGTAGATTTTTATATTATTTTGAAGTAGATTTTTAAATGACTTTGAGAATGTATATAAATGATTTTACTTAAAAAGATTATCAAGACTTTACCATGTGCAGGCACTGTGACTTAGTGTTTTCTGTATCTTATTTAATTGTCAATAACCTGAGATATTTACTATTATTACTATCCAGTTTATAGAGAAGGAAGCAAATAAAATATCATGTTCTAGGTCATAAAGCTAGTAAATAGTAAAAATATACAAATATAATGAACACTAATCTATAATGCTCCCCCATCCCTACTTCCAGGAATAACCTAAATAATTTAGTAAACTGTATCCCTAAACTAGAATTTTCTGTATATTTGAGGAATAGTTCTTAGAAATTCACCTTTCAAAAGAGAAAAAAACCCAACTCTTTCCTAAAAAGTAGTATTGAAACTGAAAAGAAATCTTAGCATTGGCTTTTCTTCCTTTTCTTTTCTTTTCTTTTTTTTTTTCCTTTTGGATAATCAATAAAGTTTTCTCATGCATTGATTGTCTGAAAAAAGGGAATGTGTTTGAAGGCTGCCATCTGAGCATCTGACTTGAGGAGACTCAAAATCATGGCCTATGAGAAATAGTTGAAGAATCTGGAGATATTTAGCCTGGAGAAGATCCTGGGGAACTAAAAACTTTTCTAATATTTGAAGGGCTTAGATGTGAAAGAAGGATTAGATAGACTCTGTGTGGCCTAAAAGGACAGAATTAGAAGCATTTATTAGAAGCAATTAGATGAGAACTTTCTAACAATTGGAGGTTTTGCACCATGGAAAATCACGTTCTGAAAAATAATGACATGACCTTTACTAATCAGGGTGTAAACAATTTCTGCTCATCTTCCAGCTCAGAGATCTCACACTTTCAGGGAAAGGAAATGTAGCTCATTTTTTGCAAGAACTTTGGAGACTTTCAAGTGTGTTCACTTAAGGTAAGGCTATAATGTGACAGTATGATTTTTATAAAACATAAGATTGTAAATGTAATATGTAAAAAATAAAATGTATTTTAAAATGTTTTTATTGATTAATTTTTTTAAAGAGAGAGGGGCTTGTTTTATCACCCAGGCTGGAGAGCAGTGGTGCAATCATAGCTCACTGTAACTTTAAAGTCCTGGGCTCAAGCAATCCTCCTGAGTAGCTGGGTCTACAGGCACGTGCCACCAACAAAAATCGGATTTCATAAAACCAGAAACCTGCCTGTAATCAAGAAATCCATAATCTTCTACATTATCATCATACACTGTAATGTATTTTGTATTAAAGTTTTTTATTTTACTGTCTTGATATTTAATTTATAATTTTTAATGAAACTTATACCTTGCAAATTTTTATAGGCCATTCTTTTTACATACATTTTTTTTTTGAGACAAGATCTTGCTCTGCTGCCCCTGATAGAGTGCAGTGGCATCATCATAGATCACTGCAGCCTCAAGATCCTCGACTCAAGTGATCCTCCTGCCTCAGCCTCCTCAGTAGTTGGGACTACAGGTGCATGCCACCACACCCAGCTAATTTTGTTTGTGTGTGTGTGTGTGTGTGTGTGTGTGTGTATGTGTAGAAACCATGTCTTGACTATATTGCCCAGGTTGGTCTCAAACTCCTGCTGTCAAGTAATCCTCCCACATTGGCCTCCCAAAGGGCTGAGATTACAGGTATGGACCACTCTGCCTGGTTTACATAGCCTTGTATTACAGACATTACTTTATTATTTTAATATTTCAAATATGTAATTTTTTATGGAGATGACTCCATTTTATGAATGTGTCATGATATATTTAACCAATTCCATATTCACAAATAATTGTATATGCAATGGTTTGTTAGCATAGGTTACATTGCAATGAACATCTTTGCATATTATTAATTATCCAAATGCTAATTGTATTCCTAGGTTAGATTTCTGGAAATGGAATTCCTAATTCCCCTGAATGATGATATGTCTGATATGCTCTCGATTGTCTGGGCAAATTGACCTCTGAGAACCACATATCAATTTACTTTCTCACTATCAGTGTGTGAGATTAAACCTTGCTTTTTAACAGTTTAGTAAATTATAGTTTGGAGATTATGTAGGCAATTTTAAATTTTAATTTGTATTTCTTCAAATAAAACTGGGATTCCATATTGATTTCATATGTCCAATGGCTAATTACAATTTTTTTAACATATCAATTCACATTTTCCCCAATTTTTCAGCTGTATTGTTAGTTTTAAAGAATTTATTTACAGGAATGCAAGAGTTCTTTATATATTAATATTAAAAATGTTAAACCTTTATCTATCATACATGTTAAAAATTTTTGTTTTTCTCTTTTGCCTTTAAATGTATTAATGTATTTTTAACATTTAGAAATTCTCATTTGTATGTAGTCATACTTCTCAGTGTTTGTGATTTCTTCCATTGTTGATATTCTTTTTAAACATCCTTCACACTGGCTGGGCGAGGTGGCTCACACCTGTAATCCTAGCACTCTGGGAGGCTGAGGTGGGAGGATCGCTTGAGGTCAGGAGTTCAAGACTAGCCCGAGCAAGAGTAAGACCTGCCTCTAATAAAAAATAGAAAAAAAAAATTAACCAAGCAACTAAAAATAGAAAACATTAGCTGGGCATGGTGGCATGTGCCTGTAGTCCCACCTACTTGGGAAGCTGAGGCAGGAGGATCACTTGAGCCCAGGAGTTTGAGGTTGCAGTGAGCTATTATGACACCACTGCACTCTAGCCCAGGGTGACAGAGGGAGACTGTCTCAAAAAAAAAGAAAAAACAATTCTTCACACCAATCGTTTCTCCATTAGACACCTTATGTCAGACACAGTTCGATCAGAGAAGTACAACTAGCACATGACATGAAAACTATACAAACGTGCACACACACATGTGCACACACACACTCACTTATGTCATTGTCAGGGCTGGTTAAGCAATCTCTGCAAGGCTGCTGTCTTCATGTCTGATGCTGGAGCTTGAAGTCCAGAGGGCAGGCAGTTGGCAAGGGAAGGTGGAGGCAAAGTGGGAAGAGCCAGGACAAAGTGGAACCACAGGAAGGGCTGGAGCCCCACGGGGACTGAATGAGGCCCATGTTGGTTCTTGTTCCTCTGCCCTTAGGGGTATGGTTGGGTGTCTGCCTTTAGCCATGGGCCCAGATACACACACTCGGCCCATGGGTCAGACCAACTGAAGGAAGATCCATAGCAAAGTGAAGCATTGTAGGCCTGGCCACCACCTCATCCCACAAGATGAGCCAGCCAGCAGATCGGTGACAATGTGTACTAGCTACAAAATGGCTGTGGCTTCACTTCCACCCTCCAAATCACCCATCAGAATCTCTCTTGTTCACTCTAATGAGAAACATAAAGAAAAGCTGATATGTTACAAAGCCAACACACATTTATATATTTTTTCTAATTTTATTTAGTTAACTTGGGAAGAAATGACTCCTTTGCAAAATTAGCCTGTCCATTCAGGAGCATGGTATGTTTCTGCATTCAAATCTGATTTTATAAAAGGTAAGTGCTATAATTTTATCATATGAGCCCTACATAATTTCTGTTAGGATTATTTGGCAAACTCCTCCAATGGTAATCACTGTGCTAATTTGAGAATAATTTTTATTCCCTTTCTTTTCTCTTGTGAGTAGTTTCAGTCAATTCTTTTTGGCCACTCTAATAGTTTGCTAGGGCTACCATAAAATACCACAGACTGGGTGGCTTAAATACCAGAAATTTGTTTTCTCGCAGTCCAACAAGGTCAAGGTGTGGGCAGGTTTGGTTCCTTCTGAGACCTTTCTCCTCAGCTTGCACATGGCTGCCTTCTTGCTGTGTCTTCATACGGTCTTTTCTCTGCTCACACATCCCTGGTGACTCTTCATGTGTCCAAATTTCTTCTTCCTATAAGATCACTAAGAAGAGTAGATTACAGCCCACCCTAACAGCCTCATGTGCACTTACTCACCTCTTTAAAGGCCCTGTCTTCAAATACAGTCACGTTCTGAGGTACTGAGCAGATTAGGGCTTCAACATATGAACTTTTGGCAGACATAATTCAGCCTGCAACAGCCACCCAACAATTTCCAACACCTTTCCTGTATTTAGGCAGTTTCCCACTTCAGGAGTCCACACTTTTAGAAGGTAGAATCCAGAAAGTTACTTTCCAGCATGTGCCAGGGCTTCTGCAAACCCCTATGTGTGTTCTGTACAACTTCAGAAAATGACATTCACGTAAATTATAATAGGTAGAGTTTTGCTGTGCTCAACTTGTCCAGCATATGACTTAGGCACATTATTTTCCATTATTTTGAAGCTGCTACCACAAAGAAGCAGGTGCTCCGGGAGCCCATGTCAATGCTGGTGGGAGCAAGACTGTGGAACTTCCAGAGACTCGAGTGACAATATCCATTCTCTAGTGGGCCCAGCTGTAGTATTTACCCTGTGGTGGCTAAAGTGGCATTTCCACAAGGACTATCTAGCAGAATAATTTGGACATTATTTCTGTCTGCATAGCCTTTAGGTTGGAATAGCTGGTCCTACTGGAAATTCAGTAACCACATAATAAACTTTACAAAATTAATTTTTTTGCTCAGAGTTCATTAGAGTCAATTCTTTTGTTTTCAACTAAGAGCCCGACTGGGTATATTAGTGTATTCAGAGGTTTGAGTCTTTAAAAAAAAGAAAGATTTCTTGGTGTGTTTTGTAAAATGCAGCACGTATCTAGATAAGAAAAAGGATATGAAAATGTATGTGTGTAGTTTTAAAATAATAAGACTGATATCGATGTACTCATCACCCAGGCAGAGAAAGAGGCCAGTGTGTTAGCCCAATTTCCGTGTTCCTGCCATTTGTAACTGACCTCTTCTGACATGTGCATTAACTATTCCCTTGATTTTCTTTAAAGTTTTTACCACCAACAATATGCACTACTAAGCAATATGTTGTTAAGTCTCTGTCTCTACATTTTTTTAATGACTCTTTTCCTTTCTGCTCGATGCTAGATTTTTTGAGATTTGTCCATGTGGATGCACATAACTATAGCTTACTTATTTCATCTCTTTGGTGGTAGCTTTGTAAATATTCCACAACTTACATATATCCATTTCACCAATGATGGACATTTAAATTATTTCTAGGTTTTTACTATTATGTACAATGCAACCATAAATATTTTCATATATGTCTCCTGGTGTACATATGTAGAAGACATCCTTGGGTTATACCTAGTAGGGCAACTGGTGGGTTATAATCATGTATGTTCATATTTACTAGGTAATACCAGATTTTTTGCTACGTGATTGTTTTAATTTTTAATTCTAGCAGTGGATGAAAGTTCCTTTTCTTTTGCATTCTAATTAGCACTTGGTATTGACATACATTTAAATTGGTACCAGTCTGGTGGATATAAATGTTATCTTACTGTGATTTTAATTTGCAATGTCCTGATTTATCAATTAGATTGGACATCTTCTGTTATATGTGTATTTTTGTTTCTGCTCCTATGAAATTTTTTTTTTTTTTTTTTTAAAGATAGGATCTTGCTCTATCTATCACCTAGGCTGGAGTGCAGTGGTGCAATCATAGCTCGCGGCAGCCTCAAACTCCGGCCTCAGCCTTACGAGTAGCTGGGATTACAGGTATGAGTCACAGTGCCCAGTTTACCCCTGTAAAATTCATTTTTTTCCCATTTTCTTATTAGATTGTCCTTTAAAAATTGAATCATAATATTATTTATATATTATTAATACATGATTTTTCATTGGTTATATTTTTTGCTGATATCTATTTTTTAGTTTCTTCATGGAGTTGTTTGATAGATGAAAATTCTTAATTTTAGCAGTCATATTTATTAATCTGTGTCTTCGATTTGTGCTTTCTGTATTTTGTTTAAGAAATCCTTTCCTACATGAGGCCATAAAAATATTCTCCTATATTGTTTTCCAAAAGTGTTGTAGTTTGCCTTCCATATGTGATTGTTAAATCTACCTGGAATTGAGTTTTGCATGTAGGGTGAGGTGTGGGTGCTTTGTGACACTATCTCTGTCACATAGTGAATGACTACAGAAAAGTATCTGTTTCTAAGGTTTTATTTCATTATCATCCTAGTATTGAGTTTTTACTTAATCACATTGTAGTCAGAGAATAAAGTCTGTGCCTCCAATCTTTTTAAGTTGGTTGAGAATTGCTGTATATATGTGGTCAGTTTTGGTAAATGCTTCGCGTATGCCTGATAAAAAGTGCATTCTGCAGTTGTTGGGTGTGTGCTCTAGACTAACATTAGATAAATCTTATTGCTTATTCAAATTGTCTATGTTCTCATTAGTTTTTTCCTGCTAAATGTGTCAATTACTGAGAGAGTTCTGTTAAACTATTCCACTACTATGGCAGATTTGTCTATCTCTCCTTGAGGTCTATTAATTATTACTTTACGTGTGTTGTGGCCATGTTATTAGGAGTATACAAGTCTAGAACTGTTAATTTCCTATTCATGAGTATGTAGTAAATATTTTATTTAATAATACTTTTTGTCATAAAATCTATTATGTCCAACGCTAATATAGTGACCCCACTTTTCTTTTAGTCAGTATTCCCTGGTATTTTTTCCAACATATGTTTTAGATGTATATATTTTTTTCTTAAATGTATTCTTAAGATCTTTGCCTTTTAATGGGAGCATTTAGTTCATTAAGATTTATTTTAATTACTATACAATGTATAGATATAATTACTATATATGTCTATAAATGTTTAATATATTTTTTAAAGATTAATGTCTCTTTATATAAATATACAATTTTAATTTCTATACACACGTATTTTGATATTTTTTCAAACATTTACTTTGTGCTGCTTCTTCTTTCCATTTTTTCTGTTTCCTTTTCTTTCCCTTCTTGTCTTCTTTTCCAAGTGATTTTTTTTCCTACTATTTTGGGTCAATCTTATTTATAGCTGCTAGATCTATCAAATAATAAAATAGGTATTTATTCCAGAGATTTTTCCAGAAATTTTAATGTGCATAGTAAATAACTGAGATCTAGATTTAATTAAAATCTTTACTCTTTTTCCAAACAATACATGAACCTTAGCACAACTGATTCTGGCCACGTGCTCCCTGTTTATATACTATAAATGTCTTTTAATTCTAACTTATTCTTGTTTTTATTTGAATTCACAAAGACATTAATATTGTTCTTTTATACCATCAATGGTTGCTTGAGCTCATCTGTATAACCATTTCCTTCTTGTACTTTAAATTTTCCATTAGAGATCACATTTCATGTGCCTGAAGCGCATATTTTTGGAATTTCCTCTAGTAATATTTTGTTTGTAGCAAATTTACTAAGTTCTTGCTTCTCTGAAGACATTTTTATTTCACCTTCATTTTTAATAACACTTTAGTTATAGACTTTCTTAGTAAAGAACTCTAACTGACAGTTACTTTCTCTCATCAAAAGTGAACTCATTTCATAGATTTCTGAGTTCTATAGTACTATTGCTATAGAAAATTCCGCTGTCAGTCATAATTTAGATTCTTTGAAGATCATTTATCTTTTTCTCTTAAGCTTCCCTGAAGATCTTCTCTTTATCTTTGTTGTTCTGCAGTTTCATTAGGATTTTTTTTTCTTTTATTGTTACTAAGAATTTATTAAGCTGTTGGATTCAATAGAAGATGACTTTCATCAGTTTTGGAGAAATTCTCAACCAATATCTGTTTTTCTCTATACCTAATGTGATTTTTTTCCTAAATGTTCCTGTATCTCTGCCACATTCCTATTGAAAGAGTGCATTAGTAACCTAATGCTGCATAATAAATAAGCCTAAAATTTTGTTGTGGCTTAAAACAGCAATCATTATTTATTATCTCTTATTGGTTTCATAGGTCACATTCAGGATGAACTCAGCTGGTTAGATCATTTTGGGGGTCACTCATGAGATCACAGTCCTATGGAGGCTGGGATCGCAGTTATCTGAAGGCTCAAGAAGTACTAGAGTACCCTTTGCCACATGGCTATTATATATATATATATAGTGTGTGTGTGGGGGTGTAATTTTCTGTATGTCATTTAAGATGCTTTGATATCTTAAAATACCTTTCTGGCTGGGGAGAGACTAACCTTCCTGGTGCTAGCCAGTTCTTAGAGGTAGAAAGAGCTCAGCCAGGAGCATGCTGTTGATACGCAAACTAACCACTCCAGAGCCACAACCACACTTCCTCTGCCTGGCCTGTATACCTCAGGGAGCAGCACTCCTCCGCCTTGATTATCCCAGGGCTGGTACCAGACAACTAGGGGCCACCACCGCAGCTTACAGTCTCCTGAAATTATTCACACTTGGCAATACTAAACTGTTTACCCTACTCTAGCATAAGGTATTATGCCATACACACACACACACACACACACACACACACACACACACACACGTGTGTATCTTTTTCCGATTTAGTGCTTTCTTCCTTGAATTCTCCTTTTTATTATTAAATTAATGTCTTGAAATTTGTTTTGTCTTTGCCTAATACATTTAAAACTATCTGTTAACTTTAAACTAGTCTGTTATTTTTTAGTTGCTCCTGTTGTATGAAGAATTTGTCTTTTATTTTTACTCAATCTGACAGTCTCTGTTTTCAAATTGTGGTAGTTTCAGTGCTGTTTCTACATATATTTTTCTACAGCTTAATGATTACTACATACATAATTTTTATTACGTGCTTCTGATTTGCAATGTGACAAAACAATTTTCTTTGTTAAAACTCTTCTTATAATTATAGCAAATGATGTTTGTATACTGTAATTTTATTATAATTTTTCTATTGTTGGGCATTAGGTTGATTCCTTTTGTTGTGATTGTTTCAAGAAATTCAATGAATTTCTCTGGGTTTTGATTTAGGATAGATTCTCCGAAGTGGAATTAATAAAGCAAACTATATAAACATTTATAATAAGGCTTTTGCCAAATAATTCCACTTTTTATTAAATTTAGTCTTCTCGCATCAGTGACTGAGACTGAATTTAAAAAAATATACTAGAATTTATATATCCCAAAGCATTATCCCCATTCAAGTGTTCATTCTGCACACATAGGAGTTTATATTACATCCTCCAAATACTGAAACTCTTCTTTATGAGTTGCCTTCAAAGTCTAAAACATAACCTTTTAGCTATTTTCATTGGTAGTAATCTTGATATAATTTATGAGAGTAGATTTGATTTTTAGAAATAGAAGTCTTTTGAATTCATGTCTTACAACTTAGAAAGTAGAATAAACTGGGTAATATTTCCTTTAATGAAAGTCTTAGTGTAAATCTATGTGGATGAGGCAGGATTTTGACCTACATGAGTCTGATTTCCAAGCCCATGTTCTTAACCACTGGGCTTACAGTCAGCAGACAAATATTTACTGAGCACCCATTGTGTTCTAGGCACTGTGCTAGGAACCAAGCATAAAGGAAGGGCCAAAACACATACTTGTGATTCTTATACCAGTCAGAGTCCAGCTTATAAGGAACCTTCTTCTTTCAGTTATTCTCTTTTAAGTATATAAGTAATGGTACTTTAAAAAATTCCATCTTCTCACCTGATGGTTAGTGCTTATATATACACAACTTTTGATAGTACAATTTCCTTAAAAACAGAAGGCATTACTTCTTTTTATCTCTCAACTGCTATGCATTTAGTATTGCTTAGTTAGTACTTGTTCTAATGAATGTTTGATTTTATATTGATTGCTTTGATTCACTCATTTTAGATAAGAGTGGCATTATAATTTATCATCTCAGCCCTAACCTTAGGTGGTATATTAGAGAAGGGATTTTTACAGAGCAGCATATGGGTGCTTTGAGGATATTTAATAAGCAATAAGAGATTAGGAAAATTAATCTAACTTTAGAGGACTTAAAGGTAAATTTTGATTTGTGGAAAAAATTTTCATTAAGATAAAAAGTGGACCTTCAACAAATATTTCTTAGGACCTCTTTTATTCAACCATCTTTATTTTATTAAGTCATATTTGGATAATTATAGCCATACCTTAAAATACAGATGAATTCTTTTGAATCCAGTATAATGGTGGCATTACTTTAAACATTATGGAAACAGCAAAAATTGGTCTTAGACTTACAGAAATAATTTAGTCATAAATTTTGGAACCTTCAGAAAAACAATAGGCACTGGGCATTTTCCAACTCATTTCTCTTGGCATTTAGCAAATTAGAGTCAATAGACAACTGAATTTTAATAGCTTAGATGCTTAAATCATTTCTTGAGCCCTATTTTGCTTTTGCTCAAGTCAGCATGAGTATATGAATCAATCATCAATTTTAAAGGACATCTAGAAAACATTTGATATCATCTCCTGAAATTTCCATAATTTTATTTTAAATTCAGGATCACATGAACTACAGTAACTTATTTTGATTAAGAATAATCAAGTATTTAATACATTATTCTGAGAAATGTTCATAATTATTTGAAATATAAACAGAGATTTAGAAAAGTGTGTTTGGAGAAAATGAAAACCCACCATTTACTCATTTAAAGTGGCTGTTGAGTTTCCTGAACAGCCAAAGTTTGTTCTAATAATTAAATTATTTTTAAGTTGACATATTAAAATGATTTAATGTATGATGAGACATATTTGAGTTAGGCAAATCATAAGAGCCCTATTCGAACCTAAACCTTATGTTGGAATTGCTACCTCCTACTGATGATGAATACCTTGTATATTATAGGTTGGAATTTCCTAAAGACCCATCAGGAACCATCAATGTCAGAATCTTTGGGGGTTCTTGTTTAAAATACAGTTCAAAAACATGATTCCTGCTGGGTGTGGGGATGGTGGCTTGGAGGCCAGCTGAAGCAAAATAGTGAGACCTTGTCTTTACAAAAAGTAGAATTAGCCAGGCTAAGGTGGGAAGATCACATGAGCCCAGGAGTTTGAGGTTGCAGTGATCTATGATGATGCCTCTGCACTCTAGCCCCAACAATACAGTGAGACTCTGTCTCAAAAAAAGAAAAGAAAAAAGGAATAATAATACCATGAACATCTCTATGTTTATAAATTCTATGACTCAGATTAAATTGACAAATTCCTTGAAAGATACAAATTACTAAAATTCATTCAAAAAGAAATAGATAACATGAATTGTCCCATATCTATTAAGAAACCGAATATATATGTTAAAAGCTTTCCAACAAAGAAAACTATAATTCCACTGAGAAATTATACAAAACATTTAAGTAAGAGGTAACATGAATTTTATATAAACTATTCCAGAAAATAAAAGAGGAAAATACACTCCCAAACTCATTTTATGAGATCAGCATTATTCTTGATACCAAAACCAGGCAAAGATATTATAAGAAAAGGACAGAAGAAACCAATATTCCTCATGAACATGATCACAAAAATTCTCAACAGTATATTATCAAATTAAATCTAGCAACATATAAAAGGATAATACATCATGACGAAGTGGGGTTTATTCCAGTAATGTAAAGCTAGCTCAATATGCCATACTCAATCAATATAATTCACAATATTGACAGAATAAAGAAGAAAAAAGACATCATCTTTTTAGTAGATGCACAGTGAGCACTTGAAAAACTTTAGCAACCGTTGAGGATAAAAATTCACAGCAAACCAGGAATAAAAGGAATCTTCCTTAACTGGACAAAGAGCATATACAAAAACTACAGTTAATATCATAATGGCAAAAGACTGAATGCTTTTCCCGTAAGACTGGGAATAAGTAATGATGTCTGCTATTGTCAATCTTATTCAGTATTATTCTGGAAGTCTTTGTCAATGCAATAAAGCAAAAAAAGAAATAAAATGTGTACAGATTGGAAAGGAAGAAACATAACTGTCTTTATTTAAATGAGTTCATCAAGGTTGCAGGGCAGAAGATCAATACATAACAATCAATTTTATTTCTGTATACTAGCAATGAGCGATTGGAAATTGAAATTTTTTTAAAAAAGATAACATTTACAGTAATATCACGTTGGCTGTGCAGAAGCTTTTTAATTTAATCAGGTCCCATTTATTTAATTTTGTTGTTGCTGTGATTGCCTTTGGGGTCTTCTTCATAAACCCTTTGCTGAGGCCAATATCTATGAGTTTTTTTCAACCTCTTTTTCTAGAATTCTTATAGTTTCATGCCTTAGGTTTAAGTCTTTTATCCATTGTGAATTAATTTTTGTGAGTGGTGAGAGGTGCGGATCCTGTTTCAGTCTTCTACATGTGGCTATCTAATTTTCTCAGTACCATTTATTGAATAGAAACAATCAATAGAGCGAATAGACAACCTGCAGAATGGGAGAAAATATCTGCATTCTATATCTGATAAAGGGGCAATAACCAGAATCTACAAAGAATTCAAGCAAATCAGCAAGGCAAAAACAAACAACCCCATTAAAAAATAGGCAAAAGACATGACCAGACCTTTTCAAAAGAAGATAGACTAATGGCCAATGAACATTTTTTCATATGCAAGTCACAAAGAAAAGCTAGCATTATTCCATTTATATAAATTCTAAGACAGGCAAAACTGAACATCATTAAGGGATAACATATGTAAATGATAAAACTATTAATAATTATTATCACAAAGGTTAGGACAGTGGTTTATATCTGGAGAAGGGAAGGGCAGGGCACAGAGCTGAGCTACTAACAGTGCTCTATCATTGTAGAATGTGTGTGTGTGTGTGCATACTTCCGTGTTGGCTTTACAACTGTTATTTTAAAAAGTTGAATGGGGTCCAGGAAGTCAGCAAGCCCCCACCAGACAGCACCGTATGATGTGGAGTAGCAGGAATTAAAACAAATGCAACGATACATAATCCATTTCTTTGTGAGTGCTGAGTGACATCCAATTGGTTTCTTCCCTCCCACCCCTCGTAAGCTTAAAAATCTCACCTTCCTCAATACCCAGAGATAAATAATGGAAGTCATCAAGTAGAGTCAAAGGGTCACCACAAAGGGTATTGGATCCCCCAGGAGGAATGTTACCTCTGACACCTAGCTAGCTGGACTGGGTATCAGGCACAAGGCAAGAGTGAGGTGTTGATAGCCAGGAGTTGTCTACCGATATGAAGGGCTTCCCCCTCACAATCGAGGCCCTTATTCCAGTTGACAAATGACACCCCACTGAAAAGGACGATGGAATTCATTTCGCTATCGAGGGTATCGCTGAAGTAGAGCCTGGTCAGTCCTCAGTGGGGAAATGGAAGAGATCGAGTGAGGATAAACCAAAGGAATGTACTTTTACTATGAAGATCAGAACGAGATATAGGCTGACATATGCGCAAGTTTAGACACAGGAGTTTATCTCCTGTGTCCGAAATCTGCCGCAGACATTCCATTGCTCATTGCTCTCTTTCTTTTAAGCCTGTTGTAAGGGAAATAAGATGCAAGCTGAGCAGGTGGGAACTAGAATCAAAAAGTTTAATATTTTATTTGAATGCTTCTAGAATTTAGTGAGCAAGAAAAAGATTCATTCTGAGCTCTTTATTATCTTTTAATGGCCAGCCAGCTAAAAGCTGGAAATATCTTTTGTGTTATTTGGGTTCCATCAAATTCAATCAATCAATCTCTTTCTCTCTCTCTTAAATTATTCTAGGAACAAGGGTAAGTGTCCATGGCTAAATAAGAGGAATTCTAGAATACCATAACAGATAAATATCGCTTGATTGTGATACTTATTTTATTGCTGTTGTTGTATATAAATGCTAGGTACTTCACATAACTCCTCAACAACCTTGAAAAATTGTTTTTAGATAAGAAAACTGAGGCTCTGTGAGGTTAAATATCTTGATCAAGAACATATATTGAAGCTAGGATGCTAACTCAGTTCTGTTAGAACACAAAGCAAAAGGGGGAGGTGATATCTACTTTCTTAAGAAGAGGAAGGAGGAACCTTCAAAAGAAATCTTATCCAAGCCAGTCAGAGAGGTAGTAGGCCAGTTTTCAGAGGGATTGGTATACCTAGAGAAAGTCTTCCTAAACTAATGGAAGACTGGGAGGCGAGCCTGTTTACTAGCAAGTACAAGGTGGTGGCAGCTTCTTAACAGGAAAGAAAGAGACTTTGAAAAAACTGGGGCAAAGTGATAGTGGTCCCCCAAATTGGAAAAACTCAACACAATATATTTGGGCTTAGGCATCTAAACCCATTGATTATGGCCCCATTTTGCCTCTAAATTGTCACTGAACCTTGGACAATCATTTCAGTGATTTGACAAGTGCAAAATAATGTGTACAGAGTGTATAGAGCATTTAGCAGGTAAGGTATTTTCATTTGCTTTGATAATAAGTTTATAGAATGAGTGGAATTTTCCAAAATTTATACTTGAACAGTGCCGAATATGCAGGTAGATGAGCAAAGTCTGGTTTTACTTGAACAAGATATCAATTATCTTTTGTATTTTCTGTAGTTTCATTAAAATCTTCATAGAAATCAAGAACATGAATTGAAAATCCATTTTTCAAATCAAAATACCTAAGATCGAGGGGGGAATGTTTCTTTTCTTGTCATGATCCAATGTATCCCTTTATTATAGAAAGCATGATCATTGGTAAGATCTGAAAGAATCTGCTCTATTAAGGGGCCAACATATCTGTTATCAAAATTCTCCCTTATTGGTGTCTTTTTGGGAGATAACAAACCTTTTGATTGATTTAGAAGTACTTACCTATTTCATCCTGGACCTGAGATTTACTTTCCATGTGAGCTTTCATCTCCCTTTCTCTACAATGCCCAACCCCAGATTCTTTTCTGCATACTGTACCAATATTGTATCAACAATATGCTCTGTTTGGGTTATGTACCTCTCCAAACAAGTTGTGTGTATGCTTGCAGCTGCCATTTAAATAACATATTTAGCCTTATTTTTTCTGTGATGTCTAGATTATGCTGGAGATGATATTGTAATCATTCTCATTTCCATTCTCTGACCTCTTAGAAAATACAATCACATTCACAACATTAAAAATTAAATTAGCATTATCTTAACACAAAGCACAACAGTTAATCCACAAAGTCGAAGCAAGACTGTTATCATTCATGATTATTACTCACTTAAATTCTACACTTCAGTTGGACCTCTTGGAGTGATATAACTATAGATTATCTGTAAACCTCAAATCATGTTTGCCAATATAAGAGGTCAGGGAAGAGAACAATGACAATAACTAAAGAAGGCAAATACTCTCTGCTGTATCCTTGTGGCACTAAAAACAGTATTGCTTTGAGACCCTAGTTTTTGGGTTGCTGTATGAATTTTGCACTTTCCTCCAACCGTCTAGCTCCTTTGTCACTGATGCACTCTAGGGGACTTCAGTAAGACAGGTTTCCTGGTGTATTTCTCTCCATGAACCCTTAGGTCGTCCTTGTGGTAAAACCATGTTTCTCACT